>NW_021636684.1:0-47445 GCF_004799145.2 Neltuma alba
CGCAGCGCCGCGACAATGAGCGGGGGCGAGAGGTAGTGTGAGTGTGTGAAAGGAAGGGCTCTACTTGGGTACATATAAGATATTTAGGTAAGCTATTTTCATCCTACAATTTTTATTTAGCTTTTTTTTTTATTTCTGTAAGTTATGGCTGATGAAATAAAGTTTATTAGGCTTGTTAGTTTTTTTTATTTTTAGGTTTCTAACTCATTTTGATGATATTAATGGAGCTTATGGGGTTAGAATAGAAGCCTTATGACTTAGATTTTTAGTTGATGGTTGATTTGAGGCAATGTGAGTTAGGGATTGGTTGGGAAATTGTGATGATTTGTATTAATGATGATATTAATTTCGAAATTTATCTCTTAGTTGAGTTCATTTGAGGTTATATTGAGGATCCAATGCTTAAACTTTGAGGATTGTTGTTGAAATAGTAATGTTGATGATTCTTGGAGAGACTTTAATTAGTGGAAGTTGGGTGTTTGGAGGAAATTGAGGAAAATATTCTAAGTTATTGATTCTAATGAGTGGGAAATGATTAATGGAAGAAGGGAATAGGATTTTAATAATGATTGAGGCATAGTTGATATGTATGGTTATTTTTCTAAGAGTTAAAGTAACACTTTTTGGAGACTTTTTAGATGATTTGAAGGAAATATTCTTATTAATGATGTGAATGAGAGAAATAGAGTTGGGAGTATTAGGAATTGTCACTTGGAAGAATAGATGAATTATTATTTTCTAAGGATAATTTTTTAAGCAAGCCAATATGGGGATTTAGTTAATAAACTATTTTAATGCTATATTAATTAGTCTTTTTATATTAATATATGTTTATCAATTTATTATTGTAGAGTGAGCTTGGTTTGGGCTCTTGGGTTTGAATCCTCCTACTTTTAGTTCTTGTGTCAAGAACTTGAGGTAACCACTTTCTAATTTACCTTGTATGCTTGTTGATGTGATTATAAGCATGTGTTGATATTATAAATGTATCAATATGTGTTATGGTGATTTTGTATGAAAAGTAATTTATATATCTATATCAAGATTATGTTTTGTTAATTTATTAGTTAAGTGGGCATGAATTATTTCATCTTATGAATATCTTGTTGATGTTGAACAAATTTGATTATTGAATCTGAGAATACTTTATGGATATGAAATTGTGTGGAATTGGATGGTTGGGATGTGCTGTGTTTGGTTGTGCTGAAATGTAGTTGTGGGAGGTCTGATTATTTATACCACGTGGTATAGCCGCCACTTGGCGCCCAGTGGTTGGCATTAACATTCTTAGGGCCCTCGGTATCACCCTTCCTTTGGCCGGGTCAAGGGTCAGCCCAAGGGACATGACACCTTTCCATATTCCAAGGAAAGGGAACCCATGGTCCGATATGAGCTCTGTAACTTTTGGCCGAGTTACACCTCATTATTGGAGAGCTTGGTGCAGTCTTGTAAAAGAGACGAATCCTATTATGTGTGTATAGCCCATGGGTTCTGTCAGAGGTTACAAGGAGGTTATAAGGATGGTTGATGAAGTTCTATGCATGCAAGTTACTTTTGAATTATTATATATTGTTTTCTGTAAAGATGTTTAACTTATATATTATTTGAAATTGTACTTTGCCCGCTTAACTATCTTGTAATCACTCCCTGGATACTTGTTGAATTGGAATTGTGGTTACTGGGTCAATTTGACTCACCCCGTGGTTATTTAACATTTTTCAGGCGAGGGTTCAGGTGTTGGTCCCAAGGGGAAGGTGTCCGAGGCTTGAGTTTTCCTTTCCACTCTGTATAGCCTCTATTTTGATATACATGATTTGACTGATGTATATTGCCAAACTTTAGGGCCTTTTTGTTTTACTTAAATTGTTTATTTCCGCTGCATTCTAGACTTGTACTTATTGGGCGGAGCCCTTTTTGGATATGTGATTGTTATTTTGATTACGATTGTTATGGCCAGTGGTAGCAGTTATTTTGGTGGACCGAAAATGCTACAGTCCATTCATGATTGGTCTTAGTTATTTTGAGATTTTAGAGATTCATGATGGGATTTGTTATACACATGAAAAATCAAGTATTAATTACTTCTTATTACATTAATTATCTTTACTACTTTAGATTAGTGGCTACTGCACTGTTATGAATGTATATTGTTAATGACTATGGTAAATTTCTATTTGATTAGGTTTGTCCTTCCTACCATGGTTAGCCTTTTAAAGCAATTATCGTTTTGAAAATGTTTATTTACCATGAATTACGGGGGTTGTTACAAACTTGGTATCCAGAGCCTCATGTTTTTGGTTTTCTTGTTTCATTTTCATTTTGGCATATAGTTGCATTGGCAATATACATTGATCATACATGTGCTTCCCCTTTATTATTAGACTTTTCTAAGTTTCTCAAAGCCTTATCGTTCTTGGTTGGTTGCGTCCTTTAGGAGGGGAGAGATGGTAGATACACGTAGGACACAGCCGGCTAATAATAATAATAGCAACCCGGACCAACCTCAAGAGCCCCTGGACAATGAAGCATTCTTAAGGGAGCTAAGGACATTGGTAGTCCAAATCAGTCAGCAAGTTCAGAGACATGAGCAACAGCTGAATGAAATGAGACAGGATGAGGAGCCCGTCCAAGAAAATGGGCATATCAATGCTAATGAATCAAGTGGCCATCGTTCCGAAGAAGGTCACCACACTGTTATGGAAACTGGGGATAGTAGTCAGCATGAACAGAAGAAGGAGCAGCCTATTAGTGATGTATGGAGGAATTTCAATAGGTGTGATCCGCCAACATTTAATGGCACCTTTAATCCCTCTAAGAGTGAGGCTTGGATCGATCGTTTGGAAACTATCTTCACCTTGGTCCCATGCACCTCACATCAAAGGGTGCAAGTGGCGGTTGTACAACTTGTTGATGCTGCTAAGAGATGGTGGGAGAGTGTTAGACCATCTGATGGCACTTTCCCTACATGGGAGGTGTTTAAGGAGATGTTCTTTCAGCACTATTTTCCTTCAGCCCTCCAATCACTGAAGGAGACAGAGTTCTATGCTTTTCAGCAAGACGACATGGATGTGGATGCTTTCATTGCTAAATTTCTAGAGTTGATTAAGTATACTGCTTATGGACAATCTGAAAAGAATAGCAAGTGGATGGCAGACAGGTTGTTACAAAAGGCTAGACCGGAGTTTAGACGACAGCTAGTGCCACTCCAGATTGATTCTTTTGATGACATGTGTACTCGACTTCGCCTCCTTGATGCTGAGATTAAGGGTTATGGCTATGAAATTGAGCCAAAGAGGGACTCCCACGGCCGTTTCTCTTCCTTTATGAGGCCTAGTGGTGGGATTGGCAAGAGAAGTGGGTTCAATCCAGGAAGCTCTAGCAAGAAGAGCCGCTTCCAGAACAGACAGTCACAGAGGCCCCCACTTCCAAGGGGTAATGCTAGTGGGAGCCAATCATCATTCAGAGGCTCTACTGTTTCTGCACCCAGCACCGCACGTTCTCCAGCATGTTCTAAGTGTGGCAAGCATCATCAGGGCAAGTGTTGGACTTGCTTTACTTGTGGCAAGGTTGGACATATTTCTCGCTATTGCACTGCAAACAAACAGAGTGCACCGGAGACCCGATCTACCATTCCCGGTCGTGTGTTTGCGTTGACTCAAGAGGAGGCCGGTGCGTCTCCTAACCTGATTAGAGGTATCATTTCTCTCCAAGGTCACAGTATACATGCATTATTTGACTTCTGGTGCTACACATTCTTTTATTGCTTTTGAATGTGCTAAGCGATTGAACTTGCATGTTTATGATTTGCCTTTTGATATGAATGTTTCGACACCTGCTGGATCTTCTGTAAAAACTTCAAATGCATGCTTGAATCTTGTGTTGGAGTTTGAGAGTCACAAGACAAAGATTGATTTGATTTGTTTGCCCCTTAAGGGTCTTGATGTGATTGTGGGTATGGATTGGCTAACAGCTAATAGTGCCACGCTTGATTGTAAAGCAAAAACTGTTTCCTTGCCTATGCATGGCATGCCTATAGAGGTGCCTAGTGGCCCTCCTTCGTTATCAGCTGTTCAAGTTGAAAGTTGTATAAAGCAAGGATGTCAGGCCTTTATGGTTTTCTTTTCTGTGCAAGCTGAGATAGAAGAAGGGATTGATGAAATTGAGATTGTGAATGAGTTTCCTGAGGTATTTCCCAAAGAAGTGTCAGGATTACCCCCTGAGCGGGAGGTAGAGTTTTCTATTGATTTGCCTCCTGGGACAGAGCCTATCTCTAAGGCTCCCTATCGAATGGCTCCTGCTGAATTGGCAGAACTAAAGAAGCAGCTTGAAGAATTACTTGAGAAAGGATTCATCAGACCAAGTGTGTCGCCATGGGGATCACCGGTGCTATTTGTGAAGAAAAAGGATGGAACCTTGCGGTTATGTATTGATTATCGACAATTAAACAAAGTCACCATCAAGAATAAATACCCACTACCAAGAATTGATGATTTGTTAGATCAGTTGGTGGGGTCAGCAGTATTCTCTAAGATTGACTTGAGGTCGGGATACCATCAATTAAGAGTTAAAGCAGAAGATGTTCCTAAGACTGCTTTTCGTACTCGGTACGGTCACTATGAGTTTCTTGTGATGCCATTTGGCTTAACTAATGCCCCAGCTGCATTCATGGATTATATGAACAGAATCTTCAGACCCTATTTGGATAAGTTTGTGGTGGTGTTTATAGATGACATTCTCATCTACTCACAGAACGAAGAAGAACACCGTGAGCACCTTAGAATAGTGTTGCAAGTATTGAGGGAGCACAAGCTCTATGCTAAATTGAGCAAGTGCGAGTTTTGGCTTAAGGAGGTAAAGTTTCTGGGGCATGTGGTTTCAGCTGAAGGGGTTGCAGTGGACCCTACAAAAGTTGATGCAGTTCTTAAGTGGGAACAACCGAAGTCAGTGACTGAAGTGAGAAGTTTCCTGGGTCTAGCTGGTTACTATAGGAGGTTCGTACAAGGATTCTCTCAGTTGGCTATGCCACTTACTAAGTTGACCAAGAAAGACCAACCATTCATTTGGACTGAGAAGTGTGAAGCCGCCTTTCAAGAGTTGAAAAAGAAGTTGACTTCTGCACCAATATTGGTTATTCCTGATCCCGCATTGCCATACACCCTTTACACTGATGCTTCTTTAAAAGGTTTAGGGTGTGTATTAATGCAAGAAGGGAAGGTTGTTGCTTATGCTTCCAGACAGTTGAGACCACATGAGGAAAATTACCCAACTCATGACTTAGAGTTAGCAGCAGTGGTATTTGCATTGAAGATATGGAGACACTACTTATATGGTTCACAATTTGATGTTTTTAGTGACCATAAGAGTTTGAAGTATCTGGTGGATCAAAAGGAGCTTAATAATCGACAGAGAAGGTGGATGGAGTTTCTAAAAGACTATGACTTTCAATTGAAATACCATCCTGGTAAAGCGAATGTTGTCGCTGATGCTTTGAGTAGAAAAGCTGTTCATGTATTTCAGTTGAGTCTCTATGAGAACCATTTGTTAGAAAGGGTGAAGGACACTGATGTGCTAGCTGATACGGATACAATCTTGCAAGCCATGCGGATTGAGAATGAATTCTGGAAGGAGCTCAAGATAGCTCAGTTAGAGGATGACTATTTATTGAAGGTTAGGAAAGAACTAGAAGAAGGAGAGGTAAGTGATTTTGAAGTTGGCGAAGATGGAATTTTGAGATTCAAAGAGAGAGTATGTATCCCTAATGATGGAAAATCCAAGCAATACATCTTAGAGGAAGCTCATCGAAGTAGGTACACCATACATCCAGGAATCACTAAGATGTACAATGATCTAAAGCAGAACTATTGGTGGCCTGGAATGAAGAAAGACGTGACAGAATTTGTCTCCCGTTGTTTGACTTGCCAAAAGGTCAAAATTGAGCATCAAAAGCCACCAGGGTTACTTCAAACTTTAGAGATACCAAAATGGAAATGGGATAGTATATCTATGGATTTTGTTATGGGGCTACCGAGGACACCTAGTAATCATGATGCAATTTGGGTGATTGTTGATCGTTTGACCAAGTCTGCTCATTTCTTGCCTATACGAGCTACTTATACAATGGAACAATATGCTCAATTATATGTGAAGGAGATTGTCAGATTGCATGGTGTGCCAGAGAGCATTATCTCTGATAGGGATCCAAGGTTCACGTCAGGTTTTTGGAGAGCCTTACACCAAGCTATGGGTTCTAGATTGAAATATAGTACAGCTTATCATCCACAAACTGATGGACAAACAGAGAGGACAATCCAAACCTTAGAAGACATGTTGAGGGCATGTGCCATTGAATTGAAGGGTAGCTGGGACAGTCACTTGCCATTGGCTGAGTTTGCATATAATAACAGCTATCACTCGAGCATACAGATGGCGCCTTACGAGGCATTGTACGGCAGAAAGTGCAGATCGCCGTTATGTTGGACAGAATTGAGTGAAAGAACTATCATCGGCCCTGATTACGTTGACCGCACTACAGAAAAGATTGAAATGATTAAAAAGAAGTTGTTGGCAGCTCAAAGTAGACAGAAGAGCTATGCGGATAAACGACGGAGACCTTTGGAATTTTGTGTTGGTGATCATGTATTTCTACGTGTCACTCCAATGACAGGCATTGGAAGGTCTATCAAAGCCAAGAAATTGAGTCCAAGATTCATGGGTCCATATGAGATTCTTGCAAGAGTCGGTGAAGTAGCATACCAAATTGCATTGCCACCACAGCTAGATAGGGTTCATAATGTATTTCATGTGTCACAATTGAAGAAGTATCAACCTGATCCCTCACACATCATTGAGCCTGAAGAGGTTGAACTCCGTGAGAATTTGACTTACCGGACAGAACCGGAGCGAATTGCCGATGTGAAGGAGAAACAACTAAGAAATAAGACAATTCGACTTGTGAAAGTCATATGGAAGGGTATGGCTCCCGGTGATGCTACTTGGGAAACGGAAGAGAAGATGCGACAATCTTATCCTCATCTTTTTACTTAGGTACGTAGAATTCCTACTCAACTAATTTTGGGGACAAAATTCCTATTTAGGAGGGGAGAGTTGTAACATTCCATTTTTTTTCCTTTATCTTATTATAGGATTTAGGTTATATGGGTGAGATTAATTCATAATACTTAATATGAAAGCTTATTGAATAAATTGTAAATCATAGTTTCTGTGATATACATATAAATTATAAAAAAAAATAAATAAAAATTATATTTAAAAAAAATTAAAAAATAATATATATATAAAATAAAAAGGCAAGTGGGTGGCACGTGGGCCACCCACTGCCAGCAGGAAGGAGGGGGGGGCTAAGTCCCCATTAGACCGTGGCTTTCAAAAAAAAAAAAAGAATTGAAAATTGGAATATATGGTGGATCACGTGACCCACTATTATTTCCCCACCCCTTCGTCCGCTTTTCCCCTTCCCTTTCCGCTTTGTTCTTTCCTCTGGTCCACATCCACGCAGCGCCGCGACAATGAGCGGGGCGAGAGGTAGTGTGAGTGTGTGAAAGGAAGGGCTCTACTTGGGTACATATAAGATATTTAGGTAAGCTATTTTCATCCTACAATTTTTATTTAGCTTTTTCTTTTTATTTCTGTAAGTTTATGGCTGAAATAAAGTTTATTAGGGCTTGTTAGTTTTTTTTATTTTTAAGGTTTCTAACTCATTTTGATGATATTAATGGAGCTTATGGGGTTAGAATAGAACCTTATGACTTAGATTTTTAGTTGATGGTTGATTTGAGGCAATGTGAGTTAGGGATTGGTTGGGAAATTGTGATTTGTATTAATGATGATATTAATTTCGAAATTTATCTCTTAGTTGAGTTCACTTGAGGTTATATTGAGGATCCAATGCTTAAACTTTGAGGATTGTTGTTGAAATAGTAATGTTGATGATTCTTGGAGAGACTTTAATTAGTGGAAGTTGGGTGTTTGGAGGAAATTGAGAAAAATATTCTAAGTTATTGATTCTAATGAGTGGGAAATGATTAATGGAAGAAGGGAATAGGATTTTAATAATGATTGAAGGCATAGTTGATATATGGTTATTTTTCTAAGAGTTAAAGTAAGCACTTTTTGGAGATTTTTAGATGATTTGAAGGAAATATTCTTATTAATGATGTGAATGAGAGAAAAGAGTTGGGAAGTATTAGGAATTGTCACTTGGAGGAATAGATGAATTATTATTTTTCTAAAGATAATTTTTTAAGCAAACCAATTATGGGGATTTAGTTAATAAACTATTTTAATGCTATATTAATTAGTCTTTTTATATTAATATATGTTTATCAATTTATTATTGTAGAGTGAGCTTGGTTTGGGCTCTTGGGTTTGAATCCTCCTACTTTTAGTTCTTGTGTCAAGAACTTGAGGTAACCACTTTCTAATTTACCTTGTATGCTTGTTGATGTGATTATAAGCATGTGTTGATATTATAAATGTTATCAATATGTGTTATGGTGATTTTTGTATGAAAAGTAATTTGTATATCTATATCAAGATTATGTTTTGTTAAATTTATTAGTTAAGTGGGCATGAATTATTTCATCTTATGAATATCTTATTGATGTTGAACAAATTTGATTATTGAATCTGAGAATACTTTATGGATATGAAGTTGTGTGGAATTAGATGGTTGGATTGTGCTGTGTTGGTTGTGCTGAAATGTAGTTGTGGGAGGTCTGATTATCAATACCACATGGTATAGCCGCCACTTGGCGCCCAGTGGTTGGCATTAACATTCTTATGGCCCTCGGTATCACCCTTCCTTTGGCCGGGTCAAGGGTCAGCCCAAGGGACATGACACCTTTTCATATTCCAAGGAAAGGGAACCTATGGTCCGATATGAGCTCTGTAACTTTTGGCCGAGTTACACCTCATTATTGGAGAGCTTGGTGTAGTCTTGTAAAAGAGACGAATCCTATTATGTGGTATAGCCCATGGGTTCTGTCAGAGGTTACAAGGAGGTTATAAGGATGGTTGATGAAGTTCTATGCATGCAAGTTACTCTTTGAATTATTATATATTGTTTTCTGTAAAGATGTTTAACTTATATGTTATTTGAAATTGTATTTTGCCCGCTTAACTATCTTGTAATCACTCCCTGGATACTTGTTGAATTAGAATTGTGGTTACTGGGTCAATTTGACTCACCCCGTGGTTATTTAACATTTTTCAGGCGAGGGTTCAGGTGTTGGTCCCAAGGGGAAGGTGTCTGAGGCTTGAGTTTTCCTTTCAACTCTGTATAGCCTCTATTTTGTTATACATGATTTGACTGATGTATATTGCCAAACTTTAGGGCCTTTTTGTTATACTTAAAATGTGTTTAATGTTCCGCTGCATTCTAGACTTGAGTTATCGGGCGGAGCCCTTTTTGGTTATAGGTGACTGTTATTTTGATTACGATTGTTATGGCCAATGGTAGCAGTTATTTTGGTGGGCCGAAAATGCTACAGTCCATTCATGATGGGTCTTAGTTATTTTTGAGATTTTAGAGATTCATGATGGGATTTGTTATACACATGAAAAATCAAGTATTAATTACTTCTTATTACATTAATTATCTTTATTACTTTAGATTAGTGGCTACTGCACTGTTATGAATGTATATTGTTAATGACTATGGTAAATTTCTATTTGATTAGGTTTGTCCTTCCTACCATGGTTAGCCTTTTAAAGTAATTATCCTTTTGAAAATGTTTATTTACCATGAATTACGGGGGTTATTACAATAGCTCTGATAGTTCTCTAAATATGCCTGATCTAGGTAGATTGAGAACCCTTCATGAAATAAAGAAAAATTGTAAAAGGAATCCATCTGATTTATTTGTGTTCAAGCGCCTACGGAGTCTGAATTTGTCACACTGTAACATGAGATATTTGCCTAAATCAATAGGTAAAATGAGCCACCTGAGGTATCTTAATCTCTCTTATTGTGACGAATTAGCTTGTTTGCCCAATAGTTTAAGTATGTTAATCAATTTGCAGACGTTGAGATTAGATGGCTGTACTAATCTCAACTTTCCCGGGGATATTATCATAAAGTTGATAAACTTGCGTCGACTTGATATAAAACATTGCAAAGCCTTTGATAATGGGATGCCGATTGGGTTGCATAAAATGACTTCTATGCAAAGGTTGTCACATTTCATAGTGGGTAATGATGATAAGGACAGAAAGAAAGCCAAATTGAATGAATTGAAAGGTATTAACCTCAGAGGCGGATTAGCTATTGAGAATCTTGGTTCAGTAAGGGATATAGAGGAGGAGTCCAAGGATGTTAATTTGAGAACAAAGAAAAACCTCATGTCCTTGACCCTGGATTGGGGAGATGATTCAGAGATGAAAGACAGTGATGCCATGCAATTATTGAAAATTCTTCACCCTCATCAAAATTTGAAGGCACTGGCAATAATCGCATACTCGGGGGCATGCCTTTCTAATTGGCTTTGGTCATGTGCAAATCTTGTTGAGTTACAGTTCTTTGGCATGAAAAATATTCAATGCTTGGCAGCATTGGAAGGATTTGTTTCTCTCAAGACTCTTTATATAGCATCGATGCCTAAATTGGATTACATAGACTATAAAGGGTGTTCCTCATCAACTAACTTCTTCCCATCTTTGAAGGAATTAATAATTTTGAAGTGTGGAAGGTTGAGGGGATGGCAAAGGGAGGCAAATGTCCAAAATACTAGAAATAATGAGTGGCATCATTCATTCCCTCCATTTTCACATCTTTTATCATTACAAATTCATGATTGCCCAAACTTAAGTTGCATGCCTCTTTTCCCAAATCTTGTGACATATTTGAGATTAACTGACTCTAGCATGAAGCCATTGGCCGACACATTAAGTGTGAGCTCAATTGGGGCCTCAACATCACATGATATGACTCCACCTCTTTCCATGCTCAAGTCTCTTTACATTGGAGGGATAGACATAGATGCATTACCAGAGAAATGGATGCAAAATCTCTCCTCTCTTAAATATCTCTCTATTACAGGATTTTCAAGTCTAGGGAAACCATTTCGTCACATGCGAAATCTATCTGCCACACTCAAAGAATTGACTATTGGCGAATTTCAGGATTATAACCTACAGTGCCAAGACCTTTGTTGCCTACATTCTCTCCAAACAATCAAATTTTCTTTTTGTGAACACCTCAGGGCTTCACCAGAGTAGATTTGTGATCTTCAGTCACTGCCAACTGTGCACATTGTGAGTCGTGTAAGAGTGAAGTAGAAGGAATGTCTCGCCTCACAATTTACAATCACTAGAACTGGATGCATCTCTACTTTTAAAGGAAAGATGTTAGAGAGAAATAGGAGCAGAGTGGCCGAAAATTGCTCACATCCCAAATACATGGATTGATTATCATCGAATCTAACTCTTTATTACATTCATCTAAAGGTATACTCGAGTAACTATTATGCCTTTTTTTTGGGGGCGAGGGGCCTTGTATGATATCTATGACTAGTTTTTTTTTTCAAAAAAAAAAAAAGATACTGCTCCAATTGTTTTCACCTTCATATAATAATTCACTACCAGAATTCTTCCGAGTTGTTAAACTCCATTTCTCTTACTAATTCACGTTGGATTGCAGCTGACCATTTTTATCCAAGAGAAGGCGGCCTCGCAGAGCATGCTCTGCTCACTGAAGCTTTAAAACAAGGTACTTTGCTAATACTTGAATTGATAATTACTATAGTATTCGCCAACTAACTTGTGCGCCCTTTAAATTTCGAACTAGTTATGTCCAGCTACATGGATTATAAAACTTTGAAAACATTCAAAGATGTAATCTATAACTTGATTATTACTCTTATTTGCTCTGTTTTTACGAAAATTAGATAACAACTAAAGGGTGCTCCAGCCTACTCCAAGGTTGAAAGATGAAAAAGATAATGTATATACTCATGCTGAAAGCCTATTTAGAAGAATAGTATCTAGCAAAAGAAATTGGGTCACAAATTATATCAACGTGTCTTCTTATTCTTAATTGATTTTCGCTTATTACTCAATTTCAGAATTGGACGAATGTGATAAGGAAACTCCGTTCCTGTTTTGAATTTGAATTGAACTGCAAATGAATTATATTGCTGGCTGTTCAAGGTTGAAAGCTTTCATATTTTGGTTTGTCTGTTCAATGCTTGTTTTAGTCACAGGTTGAATGCAAGAAAGCTTCATTGGGCTCATAACAAATTATGCAGTTTTGTGTACAGCAAAGCGAATGCAGCGGACCTTCAATCTGATTGATCTTTCTCTCAATATATTTTCGTACTGGAAAACACAAAATTTGCCCTCAGAAGATTGAAGCCAAATAAGAATAAACTCCAGTAGGTCTCACCCTCTTGATCTTTTCTGTAATCAGTATTTATATGGCGCATGAAGATGCTTTAGTTACTAAACTATAATATACGTGCTTTCCATGAAAAGCCTAATATATGCATGAGATTAATTCTTTAGGGTTATGAATTAGTTAAATAGAATCACTAGATGCTCAAGTTCTTATTTGCCTATAATTAATGGGGAATATTTAGATAAAATGGCAAATTCATAACTAAAAATTTTAAACTTCTTGTGACGTTGCGTTTGTGATTTTTTGCAGGGCGAAGTGCTCATATTTTTAAATATCAGTTTTCATATATTTGACAAAAAAGAATTGAAAAGAGTAATATCACTCAAGTTGTGGAATCACCACATATGATTAAGGTTGAGTTTGTAATTCATTTGGGACTCTGCAAAACAGTCACATCTAGCAGTAATTTTAGGAGTGTTTACGTGCCATATTTTTTTTCTTCAAATGTGTACTATTTATTAGAACATTGTGATGACTTTTAGTATAGTGGAATTTTTCGGAATTGGTCCCATGGTTTTTCCCCTCCTTACTAGAGGGTTTTTCACGTTAAATCTGGTATCTTTTTTACCTTTCCACATTTAATCGAGTGGGATGCGTTATCATGAATAAATCTAAGGGGTCCAACAGGCTCAACCCATGCTAGAAGTTAAAGATGACCATATGATACGATATTGTTTTGGCAAACGATGTTACTATGTTTTTTCGTAGAGTGCAGCGTTTCAACCAAAAGGGGGGAAAAACTGATCATGTGGGCAGATTAGATTGCTCCGTCGAATTTAAGGTACACACATTTCCTTCAAGGACAGAATAAGGACAGAAAAGAGATGTGGGAAGTATGTTGCAATCGAGAATGAAAGAAAAGTTATTTGGAAATTATGTAAGTTTTATCTTAGGAGGTGATTCTTGGATGTTTATCTCAGAAAGCAACAATTCAGTCATGCCAATACTAAAATTAAGCAATGATAATTTGCCAATTGAATTAAGACAATGTTTTGCTTATTGCTATTTATATCTAAAAGATTGGAAATATAATGAGGATGATTATTTCATTGAACTATGGATGCCGCAATGCTACCTTTAGCAAAATGGAAATCAAATCTCTAGAAGATGTTGGAGAATAACATGTTCATCTTTTATTGGTTCTAAATACAAGAGATAGATAAGGAACTTGTTTTCGTACTAAATATAAAATCTCAATTCATTTTGTTTCCCAAATTTATAATTTCTTCTTTAATATATCCTTATTGATTGCTCATAATAAGGAAATCCTAGACACATTATTAGAAAAAGTATGGTAAGGAAACCGATATTTATTTATTACAAATAACTAACATATTTAATTTTCTTGAATTTATAAATTAGTTATTTATCTCTTATATTAAAAACTGAAGACTATCAATTGTTGGTTCTGATTGCTGCTTATATAGTGAGAGGAGGAAAATTGTTTCAAGTCCTTTGCATGTTCCTTGTAAATATGACTCTAATTTTTCGGTGGATTTATTGAATGGAAATAACTCACTAAGAACTATTCTTGATGGATAGAGATGATATATCTAGTTCATTGGGGTTCAAAAAGTTGCGCAGTCTATTTTTGTCAGGGTATCATGAGATAAGAGAATTACCAGATTTTATAGATCAACTGAAGCATTTAAGGTATCTTGATCTATCTGATGTTACAATTTGACCAATTTACCACACAGCATAAGCAACCTGGTCAATTTGCAAACTCTAAAACTAATTAGGTGTTATCATGTGCGTAAAGTTTCTATGGATTTCATAATGAAGTTTGTCGACTTGTGTCATTCAACTTGTTGGACAGAATTAAATGGTTAAAAGTGAACCTCTGGTTTGCAGGCAATAGTGGCATTGAACATATAGTCCATACACATTTTTTATTTAACCAAAAAAAAAAGATATCTATTTTGGTTGATGAAAAACAAAATTATTTTTGCCACCTGACATTTCTATAATGTTTTTCTTTGAAATTATTGTGTCAAAGACTCAAAGGGTTCGTGCTTGTATCATGAAAAATAATTAGTTCTTTTATCATTATTAGAATCTGGTAAAAGTTTAAAGCACTAACAATCTTTCTCTAAAGGGGTTTTTCGATAGAACCAACTCATAGTTTGAAAAATAGTTTCAGGAGAATAGATTTTAGAAGAATAGATTTTGAGAATAAATTTTAGAAGAATAGATTTTGTGTAAAAATGATTCTAATAAAGAGAGAGTGGTTGGATAATTACTATCAGAAACACTTTTTTATGTACAAATTACTAAAAAAGACATAAGTTAATATGATAATTACATTAAAAAATATATTTTAATTTATATTTTTATTTGAAGTTATTCTACTGTCTTTAATGTAAGATCTAATTAATTAATTTGAGTAGATTAAAAATGCTAGTTAAATTAGTTAATATGATATTTTTTTAGACACCCTAAGCATGTTTTTTAATTTCCTTCCTCTCTCATCTACTTATTATTATTGAGGGAGCACCAATTAGGTCCTATATTAAGGACCGAAATAATAAATTTGTTAATAGTTTTCTTTGCCAACATAATAAATAATGTATAAAAATATATTAATTAATTGTTTACATCTCTATATATATTTATAAAATATAAGACTAAATATGTTTTAGAAAAATGAAAAAAAATTTCACCAGAAAATATTATTTTAAGTGGGGGAGGAGAACCGATCAAAAACAAAAAAGAACCAAGGAGGAGAAAGAAGGAGAAATGTGAAGGCGTGAAGATGACAGTGATGGGGCAAAACATTTCACTGACAAATTTGGATTGCGTTGGAAACGGCAAAAGCTCTAAGAAAGAAAATGTGAAACTGAAATTTGCAACTGAGTTGGACACAAATAGTTGTTTGGTTGGAGTTAAAAACTTGATCAACTTGTGGCTTTTAACCTCAGTTGAATTCAATAGAAGAAAATTTGACTTTTTCCATTTTAAATTACAGTTTCAAATGGTAATCATTAAAAAAGAGCATTAAAAATATACCAATCCAGATATACCCTCACGTTTTTCTCTTTACCTCATCTCCTTCATTAGCATAATGAGCTTTTATTCAGACCAAATGAATTAATTTATATTCATGTTTGTTAATTGTATATATTTAATTAATTATCTACAATGTGTTTTCAAATTTTTCTCTGTAACAAATATTTTTATTTTATAATTTCACAAATAAATTAATTATATTTTATCATAATAATTTTATGTATTTTTTTAAACTATTATCGTATTAAAAACATTAAATTTCAAACACTACTATTCAATAAAGTTCATACCCTTTTGAGTCATTTTACAACTAAACTAATTTTTTTATTAATCATCTAAACAACTTTCAACTTTTTCAACTGGTTTTTTATAAGCACCTATCTAAATATAAATCACATTATACTAACTGATTTTTATTCTAATTTCAGTTATAAAAATTAGTTAAATTAGAAGTCACTTTTACCCAATATCAATCCAAACACACCCAACAACGTCCATGTTCGTTCCAAAAGCAACAAAATTTCTATGTCTAAATATCTATTAGACTCCATTTTCAAATTTTAGTTTTAAAATTAAAAAAATCGAACAAAGAAACTAGTGACTACATGCTTTTGAAGATGTATTAGAATTACAGTTTATATGCCGACTAATATGCTAATTAAATGGGTGTTTTGATTGCACCTTCAAATGAGCTGAAAAGCCTTCATTAATCCGATGGCAAATGCAAGTGGAATTAGCTTCCACCATGACATATTTATCTGGATTGATTCTCTTAGAATCCGACTGTATAATACTTCTTGAGAAGACAATTCAAATGAACTGATAAACAACATAACTCACAATATCTACATTTGTTTTTGAGATTGTCAAGATTTTCATGTTGAAACTGATAAAATAATAAGACAACGAAGAATGAAACAAATGTAACGGCCCTGAAAAATAGTGAAATGGTTATTATTTCAATTATTTATTGTAAATTGGCACCAAGGTTAAGCCGGTAGTTTAGTGGTACTAAAGGTTATCGAATATCCTTCATGTGTTGAGGTCGAATCTTTGTTCAAAACAGGATAAAAATTCAAATTCAACTGCTTAACAATATGCAGTAGCCTCCAGTGCCACAAATATATATAAAATTATCTTTATTGCCAATCATTCCTTTTTAGAGCCATCACACTGAAACAGTCACGGATAAACAATGGCCATCTCAGTGTTGTTGAGCTCTGTGATGTTAGTATCAAGAGGGAAGAAAAAAGGATAAAGCTCATATCGGACGTAACAAGAACTATACAACACTCTACACCCTTTACTATTGCTGCAAAATGTGCCGAAGTTGTTCTCTGCTATAGCCAAACACTGAGCGCAAGATAAATCAGACAAGTCTCCTGTACATTGAACTAAAGCATAAAGTGTCACAAAAGAAGACAGCTCGGTCTTCCCTTTTCCCAGCCCTTTGTTTTTTGCCATAACAGCTTCTGCTTTAATCTCATCCATCAGAGATCTCAGTTCTTTATTGAAAGCTTCAGGATCACTCACATTCTCGAGGTTCCAATAAATTATACCAAAAGATGTATCAACTTTTCCTACAAAACTCTGATTACTATACCTTAAAAAGCAGTAATCATACCAAATTCTTGAATCAGCTTGGTCTGGACATTTCTTTCTGATCTCTTTTGCCGCGTCTTGTATGCAAATAGAGCAGTCTTCTTTGCTCACATCTTGCCTACATTGAGACAGACCATGAATTTGGTCTTGTTCTTTACCAAAGGAGGCAGAAACGAAGCCACTTGAGGGAGTTTCAGGCACTAACTCTGCTAATAGTTGATCAATGTTAGCAGATAGTTTGCTCCCGGCTGTTATGTTTGTGTTTTCATTGCAGAAATTACCCAAGGGTTCTTGGGATTCTGCATTGCAAGAGCATATGAGAAGTAAGAAGAAGATTTTAAAGAACAAAGACATGATCTTTTTTGGTTTTAGCACTTAATTTTAGGGTTCACAAGCTGCTTCTTATGTAGAAAACAAGTTTGGGAGGCGTTGGAATGTGGAATCTGTTACAGCGGACATTTCTGACTTGCAAGTCATAGTGATTGGAGGAAACAATCAGCATTATTTCAGAAGGCTATTTGGGATACTGTAATTTTAATTAATTCTAATAATTTAGATGCTAGTTGACATCCAATATGACTCAATTTATAATACCAGATAAAATGACATGTTTAGAGTGGTAACTCATATCATACCACTCAAAACTTGTGGGATTTTAAAGCACATCCTTTTTATATCTTCAGAAAAAACCTTCAATTGCTATACAGAATAAAGACGAGTTAAACACGAAGGTATGTTATGAATTAATTTTTTTTTTTTGGTATCATACTATCTATGATATAATTGATATTATAGGACATGAGGTAATATTGTAAGTTTCTTAAAATATATGCTTTTTTGTTGTCAAATGACGTCTGAATGAATGAGCTTTTATGTATTTTAACTAGTTTAGCTCTAGAACTTAAATTACGTGAATAAAAAGCATTTAGCAGTCCAAGTTGAAACACATACAAAACAACAACAACATTTAGTCTTGTGAGAACAACAATAATTTGTTTCATCTGATTAAGTTGTATTAGTTATATCAACCATATAATGATCTTGTTTGCCATCACGATTAAAATCACTTATAAGCAAGTTTCACGTAAATCGAGATAAAATTTCTCTCACATATTAATCTCGTATTCTATAAATCATGATTGAAAAACTAAATATTATTATACTCTATCCGCAAACGAGCCCAACGTTACTGTATTTTTTCCACAACTAAATCTTTAAAATAATAAGAGGAAATAATAAACTTGCTTCATTAATTTTTGTAGCCATTAAGTCAATAATGATTAGCTGTACAATAATATTACCATTCAATCAATCATACTATCCTTCCACCTCCTACAGATAATACTTCCTAGTTTTCAATAATGGCATGTTGACTTTTGAAATTTGACATTGTTTTGTGGCCTACAGAGTTCGAAAATTGATTGGTCCATTGACTGATAACAAATTTGGGAGATAGTGTATTGTCGAGTCTTTTCTCAGCAGACACTTTTGACTACTAGTTTCTGAGCCATCATAATGATCAGAGGCGTCAATTAAGCAAGTATTTGGCATACTGTTGATTGTTATCCTCTGTATGTGTGAGCCTGCATAATATGTTTGGCCAGAATCAGATGTACATTCCATTGGAAGCCCCTTTGTTTAAGCTCAACGGGGAAAAAAGAAGTAAACGTGATATCAGAAATATGAAGCTACCATCATTTGCAAAGACAGACTTTGATTGAAAACTTTAAAACAATTTAAAATATTTTTTAAGCTTATTCAAGTGATAGTTATTACATTCTTTTTTTTTTTCCGGCTACTACCTCACGCATCGATTACATTCTTTACACAGAGTTCAAACATAATCTCACGCTTATTCTGGTAAAAAAAAAAAAACATAATCTCACGCTTATATTCTTCACTGGGAGTTCAAAGGAAGCGATTAATGTTATTGTGGAAAAATACGATTTTTGGCGCTTGAGCGCATTGGTTCAGTTACTACATCCCTGAAACCGGAAAGCCACTCGTAGTTGATACAAATGAGGAACCTTTTTCTAAATCGACTCCAAGCCTCATTCACTCGCTCCTCAAGTTCAAGTCCGCTTTTCCCTTTCTTGCTCTCGTCCCGACGGGTCAGTTACTCTGCTCTTTCTCACGCGTGCATTTCCTCGTTATCGCAAGTGTCCAATTTTTTGTGCCTATTCTGTTTATGGGATTTTCATTTTACTAGTTCTTTCTTTGGAGCTGGAAATGCTGAATTATCGTGTGAATCCGTTATTTGTTTACTTGTTAATGTCGAATCCTGGTTTTAACTTGGAATTTGAGATTTCGAGCTGAAATCTTCATCATCGGCCTGACTTGCTGAATTTATACCCGCGTAATCTTATCGTGAAAATGATTTTGTTTGAAGGAAACTAATTACTAGTGCTGCTGAGTAGCTAAGTTGGTGGCTTTTTATTTAATCCACCACCATTCATTGATTTGATCAACACCACGGCAATATACAAAACTGTTTCCGCATTCATACTGGAACCAATTTCACTTCTTTTTATTGAATGATTGCATACAGCTTTTTCTATGGGCTCTGTAGCCTCTGATTAATGCTAAGCCAATCCCACAATTATTTCACGACAGTTTGTTCATCTCCTTATGACTTTCGTTGGTGTAACTGCAATGTCTGAATTAATGCTAACAGTGGCAGAGTAGCGAACAACGTTCCTCCACGAATTCAACTTGCAAAATTTCTCTTGCAATCCTGCATCATTCGCCAAACTACACTTTTTTATGCTGACCCAGAAATTTTAAGAGCCTTTTGCATGCGCCGGCGATTCAGATCATATTAACTGCCCTTAATTGCTAAATCCCCTACATTTTGTGCTCAACAATGGCTCAACACCAATGTCCAGACTTTCATCTATCCACAGCAAACAAACTGCTAATTAGTAATTATCAATGTTCAATAATGTGGCTTCCCGGCTGGAATCCCACAAAAGTGTCCACCATCCTAAATTCCATTGTTCCAGTATTTATGCAGAATAAAATCTGTCAGTCTTTTATCCATTCTTCCTCCAAACATTAGGATTATATCATCTAAATTTTTTGACTTTTGCAGAATGCAGTGTCACCACCAAAAGCCAAGGATGAAGCAGAAAGAGACACTACTGCTAGGTTGTAATTTTACCTTTTTGATATTTTCTTTGGGTCTTCAATCTGTTTCAAGTGCTGCGTCGACAGCTATGAAGAATCAATAATTCAAAACGGAAATATATTGTGTTTCATATGTATATAACACTTGTATCGAACATGACACGATACTTCAAATTGCGTTTGAATACTAATATGCCTTGCTGTGTTGCAGTGTTCAAGGCTTATCTGTGTTAATATTAATGCTTCTTAGATTGAAAGGGATTTGACTGTTCCAACTGTTGTATATTTTGTCATCGTTAGGCTGATTACCCGTTTGTTGTGCTCACCCTTCTTGCTTAACAGTCAGTTTTTGCTATGATTATAATCAGTAGTTTTTTTTTTAATGGATAAAAAAAATACATTAGTAGCAATAAAATCATTTAATTATCATTCTCTTTCATTCTTCACAGCAAGGAAATTCAAGCTAGCATTCAACATTCAGCTATGCACAAATATCTAACTTAGTTGTTTGGAGGGGATTGTAAATGACAAAGTGGCTGCAAATGCTAACTGCCAAGCATTTCAAGGCAATATTACTTGTATACAACTACGCTAGAAGCTCACCTTATATGGATCTGCATCGCTGTTTAGAAGTTTTAACTTCTGAGAAATTATGGTTTCCTAATGTAGCTTCTAGTTTATAATTGTTGCGCATAACTTCATCTGCTAATAAGCCAAAGGAAATATTTATTACTATCAAATAAGTGAGACTAATATCTTTACCTCAGTCTAAGGGAAAAAAATGTAAATTTGTACGGTGGTACAACAATTTAAACTTTTGAAGAAATTCAAGAATAAACTATCTCACTTAAATCAGAAGATATATTTCTCATTCTCAATTTTTAATGTAAAATTTTGTATTTTTCTAATGTTTCTTTTAACACAGGGACAACACAGGATTTTCTAGTGGTCTTAACTGGGCTCTGGCTTTGAAAGGTGTAGCTGTAATGGGAAAAGCTTTACCTAACTTAAACCCATCTGAACTAAGGCAACATGGTGCAATCATTGCTGGTAAGACGAAATTTATTCCTTTCTGATCTTAATTACTTCTTTCCTACACATTGTTATCGAACTTATTGTTTTTATTTATCTATTAGATCCCTTATCTGGATGCCCGCTACATATGAGAGGAAATGTTATTGGTGAAGCATCAAAAATCTCAAAGGCGCAGTTTGGCAAGCTTCTTAAACTGGTATGATCTAAACTTGGGGAAGCATTCAGATCTTTCTTACATATATATTTTGCTAAAATGTTCTGTTCATGTTATATTTTGTGTCCAACTGTTTCGCTAAATTTAAATTATGCTTAGGATTTTTTGAGATGTGAAATGAGAATTATGTCAGTAAAATAGGGAGCGGAAAAGAATTTCCGCTCCCCTCTTTGGATACCAAGTAAAACTGGGAAGAGGAGTAAATTGAAAAGATAAATAGATAAACAGTGTGTGGGCCCTGCAAAAATCTCTCTAGCCTAATGATATTTCAATGGTGTGGATATTAGTGCCATTCATGAAGAAGCAGAGTGGTTCATTACTTCATTTGCTAAAGATAATTCGTGCATGCAATATAATTTTTTTAACTTTTATGTATTAAACTCTTTATGTCAGGTGGCGAATCACCTGTCATCTGTCCCTAATATATTTGTTCATGATGGAGCTATTGGTTCATCACCAGACTGTGATGCAAAGGTTCGAGTGATAAGTGATAGTCCTTCGGCAATACTGTCACTTTCTAATATTCTCTATGAGACTCACACTCGATCAGTTTCACATGATTCTTGTCCATTGACTGTTTATGTAGCCACATCTATAAGGTATATATGGCATATACAAGATATTCAGACTATACATGTTTCAATCTTCAGTGGTGATGTTTCATATGCTGTGTTAGCATGTAGTAAATTTTCAACTTAGCCTGTAGGAGCTTTTGGTGATTGCCTCAACTTTCATGTTGGGTGTGGGTTTGTAGCGCAGATTATTGCTTGATTATCTTTTTTTTTTTTTTTGGATTATTTTTTTGGGGGGGTGTTAGGGTGGAACTGTTTCCAGTTTTGTATGTGTATGCTTGATTCCTAGAAAAGTTTGCCTAAAATGTGTAATAACATAGAATATCCCAATAAATATGAGAATGTTAGATCAAGAGAGGATAAACGGGTTGAAAACTTGAAAGGAGGCTGGGAAATTTTTCTTCTATGGAAGGGACAAGGATATGACTGGACTGCTAATTACATGTATGAGCTAATAGTTCAAGATAAGGTCTTTTATACTATAATTGAAAAACGTTATTATTTTGTCAATTCCTTCAATTATGCTAATTAGATTCGCTCAATGATTTACGTTGTTGACATAATAACTATGGGGATTTTTTCCCTGAAAAAGAAAGAGAGAAATTATTGGGGTTCAGGCATAACTGGCGGAATCGCTTTGTTTGTTTTCATCGTTCACAAGAAGAATATGTTATCATATGACATTTATTCTAAAATGATATTATGGCGCATATCGTTGTATTATTCATGAGTTAGCTGAAAAGTTTAGTTCCCTAGTTCTTTTTGGGTTTATTTTTTTCCCCGTCTTATGCATAGTTAATATGTCCAAAAAAGCAACTAATCTGCTGACTCTGAACTGTAACATTTGTTCTCGTTATCCTAGAAACAATCTGAACACAAAATATGTGAAATTAAATTCCACACCAACTTCTCACCAAAAAAAACAATTCTACACCAAGTTTTTTAAAAAATGAGTTTGCTGGCCTTACCTGAGTATACTTTTCTTAGTTCTTCATCAAGCTTTGGAAAAACTGAATTGAAATCAAAGTTTTCTGCTAAGAGCTGATAATAAGATAAGATCTTCATCAAACAAAGTGCTGCTACTTTTTCCCACCAATGAGTCAATGACTTAATTTTATGTATGCTTTAACGGGCCTGG
The DNA here is from genome assembly GCF_004799145.2 of Neltuma alba. Lineage (NCBI taxonomy): Eukaryota > Viridiplantae > Streptophyta > Magnoliopsida > Fabales > Fabaceae > Neltuma > Neltuma alba. The sequence continues at coordinate 23,109 of NW_021636684.1, forward strand.
TAAATGAATTTCAAGAAGAGAAACTTCTTTCCTCTAATCAGAAGTTGCAGCCAGGGCCCACTGTTTTAAGAGCATGATGTTACGAATAAAAACTACTATGAAATCAATGATGCAGTCATTCTTGGATGTTACGGTGCTTCTGAAATGGTTCGTGAGACTACTTTTGACAGTGTTCTCTTACAGAAAGCTGGCCATGGGTTTTACTTTTCTATTTGCTGAATCCTTTGTTCGAGACATTGGACTATGATGTATTTGATTCTATGGGGAGATGATTGATTTTGACTACGCAGTTCTTCTTTGATGAAGGCTATTAGTGTGGAATATCAGTCAAATAATGGATTTGTAGCTGCAGATATTGAGAGATCATCCATAATTCTATGTGATAAAGCTTTCTCAGATGCCAGTGCGATCAAGAAAGCACTATTTGCTTTGTCTGAACCTGTGATATCTGCAAGAGGAGGCATTCCTCTACCAGGAAGGTAATTGTTTGTTGACTTATGACAAGATCTCAATAGAAGTTTTCTTTTAAATAACTGGATGTTTCAAATTTCAGGATCCTAGTTTCTGGAGATTATGTTTTTGTACTATTTGCATCAGAAGAGACAATTCAAAGCTTGCAAACTTTTTGATCTCCACTGATGCTGGCATAATTCTTTCTCCCCAGAGTGTTGCACCTTTATTTCAGACTGGAAATACTGGTGGATCTAATATATTTAAACTGCCTGCTGCTATTGTCCTTGTTTCTTCTGATAGGTAATCTAACCTTGAGTGTAGAAACGCATGCACTGCGATGATATCTGGTTCTGTTTTGCACAATGTTTATCATGCATAAATATTTTGTGGCCCATGACTGCATTGTACTATAACTGCATATTATATATATTCTTATTCGGCAAGTGTAATTCTCTTAAATGGCACAGCTTGAACTGATGACTAATTTAGATGGTCAAGCACAATTAAACACCTGTATTCAATAACATCTGTACACAATGATCATTTCAAAGACAACAGGTTTACTATGTGCTTCCTAATATTAAGTTTTAATTGGAGTTTTACTATTCTCCTTTACAGTTCAGAAGATGACCCTTGTTCTTATTATTTTTAGTTCCCTCTGTTTCTTCATCTGTGATTTGTCTATTGAAGCAGTTCTGAATGCATCCCTTCTGTTTCAAAGCTATCTCCTGGTCAAGCTGCTTATCATTTGGTAACCGGTTATCAAAATGGGAAATTTGTGCCTTCATTCAGCCACGCTCCTTCATGTATTGATCCGCTGGAGCTCGCAAAGGCCCTTCTAGCCAAGGTCATGAACTGAACCTTGTTCTTCTATTTTATGTTTCAGTATGTTGTGACTGAAATAATAGTTGCTTTTTCACTTCTTTACAATCTGCTATTTTTCATTATCATGTATTTTCTATCTATCCTACAGCTGAAAGACAATCAAATATCTGCCTACCTGATTAATGTCAACAAGGGGGAAAAGACTCTTTCTGGTAAGTATGGAAACATCTAGAGGACAATTTTTCGAATATCAATATACTGAAACATGGCCACTGTAATAATAGACCTCCTTTGCCAATTATGCAAATAAGGAATCGATTGATGCATTCTGATTAGTACTCTCCTGCCTTTTTCATATTTTAAAACAAATTTCAATTTGCTTTTTTTTTTTTACAAAGTTATGACTAATTTATTTCAGTGTAAAAAGAGTGGCCTCTTAAGAGAAGTTTTTAATATTTGGATTTTAAAGTATTGCTCAAAAAGTAAAAAATCCTTCATGCACCTTATCCTGGGGAGCTGAGCTGCCTCAAATTTAATAAGCGAATCCATAAGGATAAGGTTATGTTTGAATTAAGGAGAATGGAGAAGGGAAGTATTCAACCTCTTAAGACTATTTTGCTAACCCGGACCTTCAATTTCCTTTACCCTTTCTTCTTCCATGGTGCTCATTCTAGGTTAACAATGATCTCTACGTTCAGAATTCTCATTATCTTTTGCTGACTTAGCAGGTAAAGATCTTGTGAAGCTGGTGGAATCGACTCTTTCTAAAGATGTCCCGCCATTCCATACTAAAGGTATCCGCTTGTCTCTTCCTTGCCCTTATATACACATTCTTTTTTCTTGAGAATCTGACCCTCTCTTTCGTATTTCATTGGCAATACAAATGATTTTCAATAATGTATCTGGTACCCTTTTTCAGGTGGAGATCTTAAAAGAAAGTACAAGACATTTCTGTCAAAGATGTATCCAGGGCTGCCTGAGGAATTTACATTCTGATGAAGATGGTCATATCTTTAGATTTAGGTTGTCCTTGTATCATCAAATCATCATGTGTCAGAGCTAGTTATTCTCGTTTTAGATCCTTGGAAGTTTGAAGCTTGTAAAGGGATGTAAAGGATGTGAATTGAAGTAGGCAAGATTGTCAGATTCCGTGGTGATTATGTTTGTAAATAGTGAATTGTCAGAAACTGAGTGACAAAGAGGAGCAGTAAGTTCATTACTTCTAGACAGTATATTATATTTAAAAAGATAGCGAGTCTAACAAATCTACCACTTCATGAAGAATAACATCACGAAGAACAGTGAAGACAATGAGATAACAAGAAGGTTTTTCATTTTTTCCCCCCTTCTTTTTTCAATTGAATGTATTTCCATCTTTTTGGGTGTGTTTATTAATTTTCAAAACCCGGTTTAAAAGGAACTTTTATTTCATTTGCAAAACCAAATTTCATGTTGACATTCCGTTTTATAGAAGTCAATTTTGAGTCACCCAAACAAACAAATATATATATGTCAAAAGTAGGTTTATAAAAAATCAATTTGAATATATATATCAAAATTAGGTTTACAAAAATCAATTTGAACCTTCTCAGTGATTGTCAAACACATACTTTATGTTTCACTATCCCCAGCATAGCAGCACAGTGTAAAGGAAGAAAATTTATTTAGAGAGAGATTGAGAGAGAGCAAAAGATGCTTCACAAAAGTGCTGATAAATGAGGAATACAAAGATAAAATGAAAGAAGCAAGGGGCAGAAGCCATCATTTCCTAAGCAAATAGATTCTGGAAGTTAATAAATGAGTATAGGTTTATGGAGAATTGGACACCAACATATTTTAAAGTTGTTGATGCCAACATTAGACTCTGAAGTCCCATTGACCCATGATTCAACAACTGAATCCTCCATGTATATAATATGATTTCTCATTCATTCATTCATTCATTTCATCATCTTCTTGGCACTTGTCTATCACACCAGACATATCAAATTACAGCTTATCTTCTCCCTGCCCCACTAGATATGGAGATTCTTTTATTTGAACATAGTCCTTGCACATAGAGCCTGCAGAAAAAAGGTTTCAATATTCTTTTAACAAGGAAACAAAACGGTGGGAGGACATTTTAGTAATTGTAGTAAGGAGTGTAGAGTTCCCATGACGTTTCTACAAGAGGCAATCTGCCGGTCTGGGTCCTTAGGGACCTCCTCATCATGCTCCCCTGTCTCTCTTCACATTTCCACAAACACTTCTCTTTTCCTCTTGCATTCACCACAACTCTCTCTCTCCCTGTCTCTCTCTATTATATATTCACAGTCTATTAATCACATCTCTCTTCAAAGTTTCACACTGTGACTGTAAGCGAGATGGCCAGCACTAAAATTGACAAACTAGTATTCATTCTACTCCTCACCTCAATCCTTGCACCTAAACTTATTCAAGGTCATTCCACACTCCCAATCTTTCTCTTCTTCTCTTTTGTGTTTCTGCTTCTCTTAATGCTTCTAGTACCATTCTCTCTTGTCTGCTATATACTTGTGAAATTGCACCCTTCAACTTATCTGCAGCGAATGAGTATTACTGTGTTAATTTCTTTACCCATATAGATTTTTCTCATTCTGAATTCTTATGAATGGTTTTATGTTTGTTACAGGAATCAAAACAGAAGGAATGGTATTTCAATCCTCTCAACTCCAAACTGAACCAAGTTTTCAGGTGAGAATCTCAAATAGAAAATCTTGAAAATTTAGCATAACAAGTAAAGAAAAGGAATCCTGCAGACAGGCAACTTTGTTTCTGTCTTAGGGAAACCTGTTCTGTTCTGTCATAGTCCTTTGTCCAAACATAACCTTAATTAGCAGTAAATTTTGAACATAGAATCAAATGTTTTTTAGCATCAGGAAGAGAAGGAGGGATGGAAGAAGAGGAATTCGAGGAGACTGATGATAGGATCCACAGCACCAACTTGTACTTACAATGAATGCAGAGGCTGCAAGTATAAATGCAGAGCTGAGCAGGTTCCTGTTGAAGGCAATGATCCTGTCAACAGCCCATACCATTACAGATGTGTTTGTCACAGATGATTATATGATGATGATGATCATAATCATCATTATAGAAATTTATATATTGTTGTTGTTGTTGTTATATATAGCATAATATGATTCTAATCAAGTAGTTCTAGCACTAGTGGGTTTAATTGTCTTCTGTGACTTGTTCATCCTTGCCTCCAATATCAGCAGTTGTGAGTTTCTTTTGCTGAAAGCTGCAAAAATTTTGCATTTTTCTTTATTGTCATTCAGTTTCTAATGAGAACCACATTCTCTTTGTTGATTCGCTTGTTTTATCATTCTTTTATTTTAGTTTCAATTATTCGACTTACTACTATCAAACTAGACGGAATTTTGATTCTCTCAATTGAGCTTCATTAAGTCTTAATTGAGAGATATTAGCCACTAGATTAAGATCTAATGGTTTTGAGGGGGACTTAAAATTTAAAAAAAAAAACAAAGGTTTTTACTTCAGACTTTTCTTTTTAAGATTCAAGTTTTAATGCGATTATTTCCTCGACAACAATTTAATGAAATTTCGTGAGAGATCAATGAACATAAATTGCAACATAAAAGGGTCAAAATTACATACTGTTAACGCAATACAATAATGATTAGTTACAGTCTTTTCATCAATCACAAATATCAAATTAAAAATGAATCCTGAAATTCTAAAGAGAAAGAAAAATTAACCTTACGTGAATTAATTGGTAACTTCGCTTTTAAAATTGTCAAAAATATCAGAAACATTGACGTTTACTTAATTGGCATATTATGGATGCCAAGCAAGTCATTATATTGTCTTCTTGTGGCCTTTCTCAGTGTTACAAGCCCCACCTTTTGTATTTTAGAGGAAAGAGAGAAAACTTAAGATTCTGAATTCTAACCCATTTGAAATCACCCACAAGAACATAATTCTCTCAGCTTCTAAACAATCAATAAGTTCAGAACTTTAAGTTTAAAACAAAGAAAGACTAAAGAAGAGTAAGATATCAGATTGAGATAACAATTAGTGGAGAACAAGGTGGCACATATATAGATAGATAGAAAGTGGTCCTAAATAGTAGACACAAGGGACCAAGAGGTCACATGGGGGCATAATTTGTTTGAACTCAAAGCATGTCATTTACACAAAGTGGCAAAACTAAATTTAAATGCAGCAGTCTTTGCTTACTTATTCATAGAGAGTGAGGTCCCATTTTTCAGTGTAAAGCATGTTTCTCTCTGCAAATGTTAAATGTTTGTGTTGGTTTGCACCCGGCCTCTTCATACTCTCTGATATGCACACACACACAGACACACACTTTTTACCCTCCCACTCAATGCCAAAGATTGATCTTATGGGGTAAATTGGTTCCCTTTTTTTTTTCACATAACTATCTGGGATTCAATAACATTAGCTAATTCAAATTCAAACAACAATTGTTGAGGCCAAATAGAGAACATTTCTTCTAACGTGATTTTTTTCCTTCCACAACATTCAAGTATTCAATCATCCCTAAAAGTTACTCCCTCCAATCGCCAATATAACAATTAGTTATGGTTTAAGTTTGGTTCTAAACATAAAACCTTAAGTCATTTTGTTTTTTATATTTATCATTTTCTTTCAAACCAATTTACTTTACTTATAGACTGATATATAATCTAATGTTATAAGGAAATATTCTAGGGTGATGAAGTCACATTTGTTATAATTAGTTAATTTTTTACTTGCTTAATTTACTCAAATTAATTTAGTTTTTATATTTAAGAGTAGATGGAATATTAAGTTCCTTTTACTTAAGCTAACCATCATCAGTTAAAAATTTCCCATTCCATGAATGTAGCACTTAAAAAGTGTAGGGGGCAAATTGAAAATCATATATTACTTGGGGGCCAAAACATTTTTGAATAGCAACCTTTATTTCAACAAAGATTTGGAGTCTGAGCGGGAGGGAGCACAAGCAGCCGGCTTTGTTTCTTGTCATTATTCAGTCACTTGAGAAGAAAGATACAGAAAGTTAAAGGTTTCACTTGACATGTAAATCCTCTCTCTTTCTCTCTCTTCAATATATCAAACATAGATTATAAATTTATGTTTTGGGTAATTACTGGTATTATTTGAGTGATGCAGACGGGAAGGAGAAGTATTTTATTAATAAAAAATAATTAAATTAATTATTTTTAAGAAATGAATGTTGATTTTTTTTAAAATACCTATTGAATTATTTGTATTAAAAATTACTTTTATCAATAGAAACTCTCCTTTAATATATAAAATTAAAAAGGATGGTTTGGAAAAAAAAACAATTATAAATTATGGGAGACTAAACAAATTATAGTCCTACTTTCAAATTAAGCCAAATAATATTATGTATTTAGTTAATTTGACAATAAAAATCAACGAACAGGAGAAAAGAATAGTACAAATTTGTTCAAGCCACAAAATTTTGCTGTCGGCCAAGTCAAATCATAAAAAGTTAAATTATTTCAGTCAAAAAAAAGTTAAATTATTAAAATTTGTCTTCACTTATGTATTTTTTCCAAATAGTTAAAAGTGTGAAAGATAAGTTCTATTAGTTTTCTTTTTATAAAAAAATCCATATTACAAGGACCACATAATTCTATCACGTTTAACAATGGTGGAAAATTGTTTTCCTAAATTCAACAATATGTTCCTATTAAGTATTTTCAGTTAATCAAAAAGACTAGTTCCTCACAAACCAAATTTCAAATTCTTATTTAAAAAAATGTTCATATTTAATATTTGATAGTGTTTCAAACAAACATACTACCTTCCTAATTTTCTTTCCAGTCAAACATAAGGTTGCTTTACATTTTTGCTGAGACTTATTAGCAGCAGTGAAGAAGGCTCGTCAGAATGTTCTGTGACAAAGCCAATAGGTATCATCAGAATTCAGAGGACAAACTTAGGACCGTACCATCGTTAACAAGCTAGCCAGGGAATTAATATTTGTATGCACAGCAAGGACATATCCCCAGACAGACACCCTCTACAATGGAGAAACAAAGCCGACGAGAACTTCTCAGCCTCGGAAGAAGCAGCAAAGCGAGATGATAAATTTAAGGGAGAATTATAATGAGGTTCCAAGTAAGGAAAACAATTGAAAAACAAGTCCTATAAGTTGTCATTTTCATTGTAAGACTTGTCATTATAGGCTGTTGAGGTTGTTATTGGAACTTTTTGGTAATTATTTCTCTTCTGTGAGACCTGATTATAATTCTCCCTAAATTTAATATGGAAGTGTGGAATGTGTCATTCTTATAACAAAAAATACTTTTCTAATTTTTAATATAAGATCTAATTAATTAATTTGAATAAATTAAAAATATTAGTTAAATTAATTAATATGACATATTCGTTATAAAACACTCAAATCATTTTCTTTACGTCTTTTTTTCTTCTCCTATTTGATTATTATTGAGGGAATATCACTTGATTATTGTTAAAAGAATATCAATATAGTTAATTTTAAAAAAAATTGATAAAAATGTCAAATAGATTTTATATATAAGACTTATATCAACTCTCAAATTAAATCCTATATTAAGAATCAAAAGAGTAACTAGCTTCTGTCTTAAATATATAAGAGTTAGTTGAAAAGTTTACTTTAAAATCAAATATAATACTCCTCCGGTCCTAATTATAAGACCCAATTGACTTATTTGAGGAGATTAAGGAAGTAAGTTAAGTTGGTTATTTATAATAAATAAGTGTTGTCATTCCTAAAATATCCTTGCTAATTAAGTATATTGGCTAAAACTATTATTATTAGAAGGATTATCTTGGAAAAAAATGCATAAATATAAAAGATAAAATGGATTGGGTTTTATAATTAGGACCAAATAAAAAGTCAAATTGGGTCTTATAATAAGGACCGGAGGAGTACCTCAATCCACCTTATTTCACAAATTTATAATTATTTTTTTAAAATAATCCTATTGCTGTTATATGTTGAAGTGGTTTTCCTCGACAAGAAAAGTTTCAACAGCATAACGATTAAAGAGATTATTTTCGAAAAAATCAACACATTTATTAAAGGCAATAGCCTCTCAATCTCTATAAATTAATCATTTAACTTTTATATTTAGGAAGAGAGGTAGTATATACACTCAAATCTATCACGTATATGTCATTTTTATTACTACATAATATTGTCAGAATTAAATATGTATGTCATTATCGATTATGAATAATCAGTTTGGGAAATTTAGAATAGTTTATTTATTTCTTAACATAAATAAAATGACGAAATCGAAGTGAAAGTTCAAAAAATATTTAATAACTTCTATTTTTAATAACAAATATATTTTTTCCCTTGAAGATGATTAGAAATCTGTCCTTTAACTGTTAAAATGAAAGAAGCCACATGTAAATGAGAAACAAAATGCATATAACAGGATCCATGATTACTTTTTCTTTGACAAGAAAACTCCATAAAATCTTCGTTCTTCGCCCATCACAAATCATAAATTGCATAATATGAAGGTGCAAATATAGATATAAATAAAATAGAATGTTGTGAGAAAACAAGCAAACTTAGATTCAAAAAGCACAATAATGAAGTAGACCTGACTTGTTAAAAATAACATGGTCCATAGGCTACAGGGTCATCTTGCTAAGGAAAGATATGTGTGTTGGATATTAGTGAGGTTTGTGATGAGGACAAGATAAGGACACCATGATTGAAACTCCAAAAAAGCATCCTTTGATTCTTCATAAGCCTTTGTTCAAAATGATTCCTTTCTCAACTTCTTCCAACAAGACACGCCACAATATGGTCCCATTTAATTTTCTACATAATTAAATTTTGCAAGCCCTACTTAATCTATGTCTCAATAATTTGTGTGTGTGTGTGAAGAATGTCAATTATTATTTGATTGAAATAATTTTTTTTTCCTTTCAATACTCCGAATTTTTTTAAAGATTATGTGTAACACTCTCAATTAATTATAATTTTCTCATAAAAATCAATTCTTTTTTTAAAAAGCCAGGCTCAAAGTTATTTCTTTTGAGATGATATATAAATGAAATAAAGTTAGTTCTTTTGACTTTGGTAAGATGCTAAGGTTCATGAAGCATATGGAATATAGATATGAGTAAAGTTTAGAAGGAAGTAAAATAATGGAAGCCTATATCAATAAACTGGAAAAAAAAAACTCTCTAAATTTGATTCAGACAATCAATATCAAAATAAAATATAAAAATTATAAGAAATTTTATTATTTTTTATAAGTCATGAATACTGTGACTTCTTTCAGGCATCATGAGATTTTTTTATTTTATTTTTTTTACATAATTTAGCATGATTTAAATATCCATGTCTCTTCCCCTAAAAGAATATTTAGTTGACATCTAATTTATTCTATTCCCTACATTATACTATTCTAGATGTGATTCTGATAGCAGTGATGCCCAAATTCAACTTCATCACGAGCCCATTAATATTGACGCAGATGTCCAATCCTTTAGGTAAAAGCAGATCCCAATTTTTTTTGACATTTAAAAATTGAAAATTGGGCTTCATGAACTTTATGAAAATTATTTGTTGAAAGTGACTTACTGTTTGTGTTCTCAATCATTTGACACTGTATGTTCATAATAATTAATCGCAATGATCTGTTTAATTCACTTCAATTAAAAATTTTAACTCACTGTATTAAATTTATATAACTACCTAAACTGTATTTTTTATGTTATTTTGATTCAAAATTTTTATAGTAAATATACTCCTCGTCCTTAGACCTTAATATACGACCTAATTATTAAGTTAATTTTGGTCTTAAACATAAGATTTATTTATCATATTTATTAATTTTTTCTAAACTATCCCTATAGATACTCCATTAACCATAATCAAATAGAAGAGTGAAGAAAGGTATTAAGAAATATAATTACAGTACTTTAGGAAAAATTTGTTATATTTTCTATGATTAACTAACTCACTTAACTTTTTTAATCTAATCAAATTAATTAAATAAGTTTTATATTAAATTTTGGAGGAGTATGAGGAGCAGTATGTGTGTTTTGTCTGTTTTATCATCCATTACGTATACGACATGGGAAAGGCATTGACTGTTAGAGTTATTATTGTTAGGCAACTTTTTAATTAACTTTTGACAATGATTAGTAATTTTTATTTAGTTATTATTATATATAGAGAGAAGAAAATTAGATTATAATAAAGCGGTCAAATCCCAAAAGCCCAAGACAAAGGAGCATCTTTGAAAATTGGTCATGATCATAACATATTTGCGTATTAAATAAGTTCACTTTCGGCCTGCCTGTTCGTGTTTTCATCTCAGTGAAAGCGACCCAAAAGATTTTTGTCTTCATTTCATTCACAATATATCATGCACACGCAATTATTTATTTGATACGCGGTATTAATAACGATTAATCCAAATTTATACCAATTCCGGTCTTAATTATAAGAGTTAGTTGACTAATTTGAGAAGATTAAAAAAATAAGTTAAGTTAGCTATTTATAATAAATATATATTATATTTTTCTCAAAATATGTTTACTAATCAAATATATTGGCTAGAACTACCATTATTAAAAAGATTATCTTAGAACAAAAATATATAAATATGAGAGACAAAATATATTGAAGTCTTATATTTATGACCAAAATAAAAGTCAAGTAAGATTTGATATTAAGGAACAAAGGTAGTATATTGTTTAGACTTGGATAAATGATAACCTTTTTAGTATAATTTTTTAAAAAGAATTAATTCCTCACTTTTTATAGCTGTGTGATTTTTAAGTAAATCATTGTAGTTTTTTTTCTCATTAGATTCTTATGATTTTCTCAATTATCGGCATTAATTAGTTCCTATGTTCATAATATATTAATTAGGGTTAATATGGATGATGACTGAGCAACATATAAATCATCACAAAATCTAAAATCAAAATAAAACGATGGAATTAAATTTACTTATTATCATCATAAAAATAAATTGTCGTGATCATAATTGTTTCCTTACATCTATATATAATATGTAATTTGGTTAATTTTAATTTAATTTTATTTAGAGTTATGCAACAAAATTAATCCAAGCGCATGTTAAGTGAGAGCTACGCTGTCAACTAGTAGGGTGGATCTTCTTACTCTATAAACTGCTCTTATGATCTTATTTATAGAGTAGAGAGAGAAGATATTTTTTAGTCTTATTTATAAGATACTGAGAAAATTTTTTTGTATGGATATACAATTTTACCCCTCATTTGTTATTGTGTTGATTTTATTTACATGAGATATAATGTACTACCTCCGGTCCTTATTATAAGATCCCGTTTGACTTTTTATTTGGTCCTAATTATAAGACCCCAATTCATTTTGTCTCTTATATTTATGCATTTTTTTCTAGATAATCCTTCTAATAATGATAGTTCTAGCCAATATACTTAATTAGCAAGGATATTTTAGGAATGACAACATTTATTTATTACAAATAACTAACTTAACTTACTTCCTTAATTTCATCAAATAAGTCAACTGGGTCTTATAATTAGGACCGGAGGTAGTATATTAAATAGGGATAAAATTGAAAAATTATTAAATTTTAAATGAGAGTTAATAAAGTTTAAGGTTTTTCTTAGTCTATGTAAAACATACTGGAAGTGCCTTATAAACGGGACTAGAGGAGTAACAAATTGTAAAGACTAATACATATAATTGAGGAAACTATAAATATTCAATAATTTTTTTAAAAAATTGACAAGATTCAAACCATTGCATATATCAAATTCTTTTCCCTCGATGTGATTAATATTAATGTATAATTTCAAAATAAAAAAGTCTTTGGAAGTCAAAAGACAAAAGTTCTCAGCAAATCAAGGCTGTAGCTTAGTTGTTACTTGTTCTTGCTTTTTCAGAAAGGCATTCTCACAGCAACTTTAGAGTTTAACTTTTTTAAATTTGTTTTCATGACAAGCGTATTTTTATATGTTCTCTTTACGACAATTTTAATGATGTCTCACTTTTTACTAATTTAGTGCTTTTAGGCGAATAAAGTTAATAATTTATGAGCTGCCACAACACCGACAATTTTGTCGTTTAAATCTGTGTTAAACGACAAAATTACACATTTTTAACCCAAATATTAGAATTTAAAGATCAAGAAATTTAATTACTAATGTTAATTGACGTATAAGTTTATGTTTAAAATATACTAGATATTAATAATATACTAAATATACATATATATATGACTTTTAACAAAAGTCAGTATTTATTAGACATAAATAATACGATTGATTTCCTCCTCCTCCTTCTTCTTTTTTAACTTCTTGCATCATAGTCCTGCGGTCCTAACTACATGATTCAGTGAAGGGGTTTATTTTAATCCTCTTAAATTAATAATTATTCGTAGCACTACTCATCAAAAGGTTTCTATAGGAGTTATCTTTCACGTAATATTTTTTCTACAAATAATTAATTTAAATAATTTTTTATAATTTTTAAAAATTAATTATTACTTAGTACAAAAGGAGTCATTCATAAAGGAGTCCTGTGAGTGGCATTAATTAACTTGGAAAAAATGTTACTTAAGATCCCAAGTTCTCGCCCCGTCTTTTGGTGTTTTGTGTTGCATGTGAAACTATTTAGGGGAGGGTCACGTGGAACTGCTACTTTTAGAGCTGGAAAATCAAGTAAAAGTTGACTTCTTAACATTTCTGGGCAAAACCATTTCCATTCAAACTTTTATTTAATAATTTTTAAGGCTAGTGAATTCTTTAAATTATTTACTACATCCGGTCCTAAATATAAAAAATAGTTGACTAATTTAATAGTATTAAAGAAACAAGCTAAATTAGTTATTTATAATAAATAAATATTATCTTTTCTAAAATATTCTTACTAATCAAGTATATTGGTTAGAACTATTATTATTAAAAAAAACTCCCTTGAAAAAGAATATATAAATATGAAAAATAAAATGGATTGATGTCTTATATTTAGAACAAAGATAAAAGTCAAACAGAATCTTATATTAAGGACTGAATGTAATATATGACTAAGTTAATTAATTTCCAATGTAAATGTATATACTCTTTATGCTAATAATTACTGATACCAACAAATCACGCGCAGTTTCAATTAATATTAGGCATGTTCAAAATGGGCTTGAATCATCTCAAAATCCTTCTTTCTCCTTTTCTACTCAGAATCTTATCTCCACTGTTAGATTAAATAATAGATTGTTTAGATTTAATATTTTAAAAAACAGATATCCATCTTCTCTCTGTTAGTTATGTAATGTTATAATAATAGCTTTATAAAGTATGAAATCTTAACTATTTCTTATTTGATTCAATGATAGAGATCAGGTACTAAGAAGAAAAAGAGAAAAAAGGATTTTGAGAGAATCCAAACCCATCCAAAACTTCATAATTCAAAGGCGTTATATATTTCCAACTGTTCTGTCTATTTTTAGATATACAAATTAAATAATTAATTTATAAAAATGTTAGGTAAGTTATGTATTATACAGAATATGTATTGGTTGTCTAAAATACTTATCAATCATTTTAATCTTGGGGCCAAAAAATAATTTTAATTATCTGTGTTAAAAAAAAACTTGGTTGATTACACACATCACAGGGATAACAGGTTGATCTTCTCCAAGAGCTCACATCGACAGGAAGGTTTGGCCCATCAATGTCGGCTCTTCGCCACCTGCGGCTATAGTACGTTCCAAGGGTTAGGCTGTTCACCCATTAAAGCGGTACGTGAGCTGGGTTCAGAACGTCGCGAGACAGTTCGATCTATATCCGGTGTGGGCGTTAGAGCATTGAGAGGACCTTTTCCTAGTACGAGAGGACCAGGAAGGACGCACCTCTGGTGTGCCAGTTATTGTGCCCACAATAAACGCTGGGTAGCCAAGTGCGGAGCAGATAACTGCTGAAAGCATCTAGTCTTATTTATAGTGCAAAAAGAGAAGATTTTTTTATGTCCTATTTATAAGTCACTTCATTAAATTTTTAGCGTAAATATACTAGTTCGTCCTTCATTTATTATAGTGTAGATAGTTATCTTTTTTTAAAGATATATATTAAATAAAGATAAAATTAGAAAGTTGTTATATTTTAATGAATAGTTAGTATATTTTAAGGTTTTTCTTGGTCCATATGAAATATGCTGAAAGTGTCTTATAAACAGAACCAGATGAGTATTACATTTAAGATAAAACTTCATTAGAGTTTTATTATTTCTGGTTCTTAATATAAGAGCTAATTAAAAATTTAATCTGGTTCTAAATACAAGATCTCAATTTACTTTACCTCTTATATTTATCTATTTTTTTAAGTAGTCTCTATGAATTACATGATAGCATGATTCTAGTACATATGATTAACAAACGTGTTTAAAAAAACAGTATATACTTATTATAAATAACTAATTTAATTAGTTTTTTAATATTTATGAATTAGTAATTTAATCCCCTGGCTAGCTAGATAAGCGCTATGTGTGTCCAAGTCCGTCGTTAGGTAAGAATAAAGTTTGTAACGCACATCACACGTCAAAAGAAGAAAAAAGTTTGCAACGCGCATCACGTGTCAAAAGAGGACACGGACGAGAAACCATTGGATGAAGATGAGACCCGGCGACTAGTCTCTAATCTGGCTTTAATATTGAAACAAATCATCACTTGAATTTGAATAGCTGATCACTGAATGCTCATCATTTCCAATGAATGCAAATTTGAATTTAAAATCCTAGAAACCATCAATTAATTGTCCGTTAATGATTATAAATCATGTTTAATGCCATTAATGAAATTAAATATCGTTTAATGCTAATGAACGGATTTATTCTCCTATTATAGGCTGCCATATTTCTTGATACTATTACTTTGGCCTTATCCATAAGGAAATTTTTTTATTTTAAATATAAGTCACCCCACGGGGTATTCAATGATTATTTTTAAATTTTATTCTCTTTTAATTCTTGTTAGAAAGAAAAAAGGGAAAAAGACAGAAAAATAACAAATAAATTTTATAATGCTAAAAAGGTATGCTGAATTTGAAAAATTTCAATTTAGTTTTAAGAAACTAATTTGACATTTATAAGTTTGTTAAAATAACCATATTTCCCTTTATTTTATTTATTATTTTTAAAATACCAAAACCTTCACTAGCCGACTAGTCACCGGAACTCCGACGACGGCAGTCACCGGAGCTTCGGTGACTAGCCGACAATTGGTCACTGGAGCTTCGCCAGTCAGAAACAAACCTTTTGAAAACTATTACAATTTTAGTATAAGGATTAACAATTTTTATATCACTATTAACAATTTCAGCATAGCAGTTAACAACAGGTTTTTCGAAAGATTTAACAAGCTCCAATGGTCAGAAATAATATTTTTGAAAATTTTTACAATTCCAGCATAACAGTTAATGACTTTTGTAATGTTATTAACAATTTCAGTATAGTAGTTAATAACAATTTTTTTTTTAGAAATTCAACTAGCTCCGACGACTAGAAACAATCTTTTTGAAAATTTTTACAACTTTACTATAACGGCTAACAACTTTTGTAACACTATTAATAACTTCAATATAGTGGTTAACAATAGGTTTTTTAGTTTGTTAACGGCATTACTAAAATTGTAAAATTGTTATTTTTTGAATTTGTCAAAAAATCTGTTGTTAATTGCTGTATCGAAATTGTTAATGGCATTACAAAAGTTGTTAACTGTTATACTGAAATTATAATTTTTTTTTAAAAAAAGTAGTCATTAAAGTTATAAAAATGTCATTGTTTGGAATTTTTAAAAAAATGTTGTAAAATGCTATACCAAAGTTGTTAATAGAGTTACATAACTTGTTAATGACATTGCTAAATTTGTAAAAATGCTGTTTTTTAAATTTTTAAAAAAATTTATTGTTAACTGCTATACTGAAGTTATTAATAACATTATAAAAATTGTTAACTGTTATATTGAAATTGTAAAAATTATAAAAAAAAAATTTGCTAAAGTTGTCAAAATGTCTTTTTTTTTAATTTTTTTAAAAAACATGTTATTAAATGTTATATTGAAATTATTAATAGGGTTACAGAACTTGTTAACTGTATTATTGAAGTTATAAAAATGCTACTTTTTAAATTTCTCAAAAAACTTGTTATTAATAACGTTACAAAAGTTGTTAACTGTTATACTGAAATTGTAAAAATTTTCAAAAAATTTGTTTGTAGCTTGTTTATGGCCGCTAGAGCTTATTGAATTTTCCAAAAAAAAATTGGTGTTAATTACTATACTGAAGTTGTTAATAATGATACAAAAGTTGTTAACTGTTATACTAAAATTATAAAAAAGATTTTAAAAAAATTGTTTCCTACCAGTAAAATTCTGGTGACCAATTGTTAGCCAGTCATCGGAGCTCTGGTGACCGGCTGATCAGTTAAAGCTTTGATATTTTAAAAACAATAAATAAAATAAAAAGCAATATGGTCGTTTCAGTAAACTTATAAATGCCAAATTAGTCTCTTGAAACTAAATTAGAATTTCTCAAATTCAATAGGCTTTTTTTGACATTATAGGGTTCATTTGTCATTTTCTGTCTTTTTTCCAAAAACGAAGGTAGTTATGCGAAAACGATTTGTAATTCTAAAGAGAGAACTTTAATAATAATGAATTTAAACAATTTATCAATTTAATGCATTATATATGAAAATAAATTACAAAAGATATATAATAAAGATTGAAATAATACCCAGCTTCAAAATTCATTTTTGTCTACCATGTAAAAGCTCCCTAAAATTAACATCAAACACTTCTTTTGACACTTTTTTAAATGTAAAGTGACAAATTTAAACCATGGGCAAAAAAAAATATAATGGTAGATGAGTTTTGGGGGAAAAAAATGGCGGAGTTAGAGGATCCAACCTGTGAACTTTCAATAGGGCATGTATAATTATATATCACACCAATTAATCAATGTCATGCACATATGTTAATCATGACCTGTCCACTTCCTACTGAAATATATTATTTATTAATTTATTGATTGAGTTGGGTGAAAAATAAGTTCCCACTTTATGAGTTCAAAAATTCACATTAAAAGTTGTCTTTCCTTCTATAATGCTTGAGTTTAGATTAATCAATAAAAAAAGTGGATAGTTGCATATTAATATAAAAAAAATATTATCTGCAACTCCCCTGAATTATTCCAAACGTACATAAGCAATAATTAAAATTTAGTGTAATTAATTTAATAATAATAAACCTATAAGAGAGAAACGCACAAAGATGGGTCCAGTTTTTCTGGGGAAACTATAATAGGGTCGAGCTAGTTGGCGATGCACTTGATGATGATTTTTAAACTAAAAAGAAATTAGTGCAGGCTGATCAAATGATTACAGGTTGTAGTTTAGCTAGATCTCTCTTCTTTGAGCAGATCACAACCTTAATTTTATTATTATTTAAGTAGTAGTATTATTTTGATCCACTAATCTTGCTTCTCATGTTAATTAAATAATTTGGATGCCTCTGAGCATGATAATGACTCTGACTCATAATTAATGTCACTTGTTATAGTACCCGACTTGACCCGAAAATAAAAGTACATTACCTGTTTCTTTCTATTGAATATAGCTTTGTTTGAGAAACCATCGGATATTATCGTACTTAAATCCCAAAATTGAAATCACAATTATGTATGGTGGGTCTTGTGGCCCAATAATATTGAGGAAAAATAGTAAGAAAAGACCGCCAAAATAAAAAAAAAAAACACAAATCGGTTTATAAAAATTATTATTAGCAAAACCCGTATTATTGTTGTCATGAGTTTTTGTTTGTAATTTTTCTATTTTGGTGATCTTGTTTTGCCATTTTTCCTAATATTAATTATTGAGCATCCCTCTAAATTCAAAAATTTTCTTACATCAAGTTTTTTTTATTCATTATATTAGGTTTTTTTTAATGACACAAAGTCATGTGTTCTATTTTTTGCATATGAAATTTATAGTTTAATGATAATATTTTAAGAACATGACATATAACTACGTCTGATTGAAAAACTTAATAAAATGTATACTCTTTTGGTCCTATTAATAGGGTAGAAAGAAAAGAGTTTATGTCTTATTTATAAGGTATTAAAAGAAATTTTTTGTATAGATGTATAATTTTAACTTTCATTTATTATTATGTTGATTTTATTTACATGAAGTATAATATGTATTAAATATGAATAAAACTGAAAAGTTATTCAAGTTAATGATGTTTAAATTTTTCTTGATATGTGTGAAACGTATTGAAAATGACTTACAAATAGAATCAGAGATATACATATTAGTATATAAAACCTGGCCTAATAATAATTCATTCGATGCATAAAAACTAAAGAGGATTAATTACGTCTGAATCTTTTCTTTAATTTGATCGATGCGCTGCGCATTAATTAGTGTATATGAAGTCATAAACTTGTCTTTTTTAGTAATTTACGCAATGAAAAAATACGATTAAAAAAAGAAACTCACATATCATATGGATTTGATGGTAAAAACATAATGAAAGGAATAAGTTTGAAATTTTAACACATCTCTGTAGAATATATTCTTTTTGACCTTGTATGTAGAATATATTCGTATCTAACTTTTAAATAAATAATTCAGAAATGACTCGTAAAAGGTCTTTTAATTTGTGGCAATCCAATCTAGAAATCATAATTTACATGATTATTTATATTTTATAAAGATTCTATACAACTAGTTAACAAATTATTTGATTAACTGAAATGTCCCGTCTCATGCATTAAATGAAATTTATGGAATAAATAGTATTATATAAATAATGTTATGAATGTAATACTACATTCAGTCATAAATATAAGAACTAGTTGACTAATTTGATTAGATTAAGAAAATAAGTTAAGTTAGTTATTTATAATAAATAGCTGTTGTTTTTCCTAAAATATCCTTACTAATCAAGTTTATTAGTTAGAACTACTATTATCAGTAAGACTATCTAAGGGGAAAACATGGATAAATATGGGAGACAAAGTGGATTATGTTTTTATATTTAGAACCAAAATAAAAATCAAATGAAATCTTATATTAAGAACAGGAGGTAGCAATATCTTTGTGGATATCTATATATTTCTTATTATCCCCAATATCTCTTATAATTTCTAATATCTCACATTATCTCTATATCTCACAATTATCTTTTATTATTATGTAATCTGTAGATTCCGGTAAAAATGTAAAATTGTGTCTATAAATAAAGACCATGTATTATGTATTTAATAATCTTGAATAGAATGAGAAATCCTGCTATCTTCTGTTCTACTCTTTCTTTAGTTTTATAACAAATGATTATTGAACTACAAACTCACACATACGTGCACACACGAGTATATGACCTCTTAAAATTTATTCATCTATAAAAAATTTTAGCATATTATGTTTTACTAGTAAAATGAAGGACTAATTGTCGAACATTATCTATGCCTAATTAATGACGCACAGTCATTTGTAAAATTTTAAAATTTTGGAAATTAAAAATTGTCTATGCATATGTGAGTTTTGGGTTCCAACCAAACAAAGATTATTTTTGCATATTATTCTTATGAAATTTTTTTGCCATCATATTCATATGAATTCAATAATCTCCTTTCCTTTTCATTTATTAAAAACAATAATATTTATAACAATAATAGGCTTGCCATTTGACATTTGAATAATGAGCTTCGTATCTTCGTTAGAGATGTGTTTGATGAAACTCAACATCAATCAAGTCCTCAAGCAAAAATTTTAAAAATTAATAACCGTGTGGTTCATGGTGCAAATAAAGAAATCGGATTTAAAAAAAAATGCAATGTTAATTATATTCGTATAATTATTATTCACTATTTTATAATTTTGAATATTTTAAATTTTATTTCATACTGCCTGCCAACTCAACTATATAATAAACCGAATACAGGTTTGAAATCTTATGATCCAAGCATGTAAGGCCAAGGATATATTTGGGGGTGTTTGGGAAATCCAAAACCATGGTTTCAGAAGCACTTTTCCGCAAAACGAGATAATCTCCTCCACATATTTATTTCGTAATCCGTAAAAGCACTTTTGAAACCATGGTTTGGTTTCTATCCAAACACCCTAGTTTTGGTTGCCCAGAGCGAGAAACCTTTAATTCCTATTCCTTTTATTTTTCAAATTTTATTATTTACAGATATTTAAAAGAAATATATAATATATGTAAATTAATATTTTAAAATTTAACAGATGTAAATTTCCTTATTATGGATTACATTTATTCATAGATTGTTAAGTCGTCTGACCTCAATAATTATTCATTAGTCAAGGTTTGATTTATTTTTTATAACAAGAATATAAAAACTGTGCGACATTTATCGCGTGAATACTTGTTTAATTTTTCCCATCCATACTTAACAACTCAAATAATTTTTCAATTTATATTATATAAGAAAAGTGGTCAAAGATCATATGCTTAGCCCTAAAACGCATAATAAGCATTTAAATTATAAATCATAATTTGAAGCCGATGTTGAATATAGTTTTGACCGCATTAGGCATTATTGAATATCAAAAAACATAAATAAACGTGTTTTACGGCCTCTTGTTCATACTAATACATTATTAATACTTAACAAGATTTCAAGGATAGAAAAATCATGGGCTGACCAACGTACTACTTTTTATCTTAAATATAAAAGTTAATTTGTAATATAAAAAATAACTTCTATATTTTTTGGCCAATTAACTAACTCTATAAAAACTACTACTCCGGTCCTAAATATAAGACCCATTTAGTAGTGTAATTTACACTACTAAATGGGTCTTATATTTAGACCCGAAAGAGTAACTCTTATATTTTTTTTTTGGCCAACTAACTAACTCTTATATTTTTATACTACAAACTAACTAGCTCATATATTATAATACTCCTTTAATTCTTAATATAGGATATAATTTTTGAGTAAATTTTGATTCTAAATATAAGATATATTTATCATAATTATCAATTTTTTAAATTATTCTTATGGATACTTCCTTAACTATAATTAAATAGAACATGGAAAGATGATATTAAGAAAGATGATTATGCTATTTTAGAAAAAACATGTCATATTTCTTATAATTAACTAATTTACCTAACTTTTTTAATCTAATCAAATTAATAAAATATGTTTTATATTACAGATACGGAGAAGTATTTAATATGGAGGTAGTATTTTTATTTAACCACTTCATTTGACTAAATTAGACTAACTTGTAAAACCACCTAACTCTACTCGTGAACAAAGCAAGGGGGTCAGAGTCAGAGAAACGGCGGACTGCATGTGTAGTAATTTCTCCTTCTTCTTCTTTCTTTTTCTTTTTTCTTTTCCCTTTTTTCTAGGGCCTGAAACTGCATGTGGAGTAATTAATGACTATAGTCATATAAATAATTAATTTCTTTTTGCCAACAACTATTCAGCAAATTAATTACATTAAACTGTTGATCTTTTAAAGTTTAAATATATTCGTGGAAGCATAAAAGCTCTTAAAGCATATTAATTGTGTCTTAAAATTTAATAACTTTTTAATTGCACTCTTATTTAATAAATATATCTAAAATACAGTTTAAAGAATAGTAAAGTAAGAGTAAAATTGTACGTGCATATAATAAATTTAATAAATTAATTTATTTTAAAAACAACAAAATTCTCTTTAACCTGTGAATAAAAGGAGAGAAGCAAGTCAAGATGACAACAATTGAAAAAATGGTGCATGATTAAATGGTACATGATTCTTAGTTACTAAATTAATATATTTTTTTTACCTGATTAAAGTATGTTTGATCAAATTAGAAAAAAAAATTATTAAGAAACAAATTTTTGATGATGAAAACAATTGATAGAATAAGAAATTAAAAAAATATCGTCATAATAGTGTATATATATTTTCCAGGGTTAAAAGATAGCATTTCAAATATATAAATTTAAGGACATAAATTTTTTTCTAGCTCATTATGCCAGGCTAATATTTTTATTTCCTATAAATGTTTATATTTAAAGCTTACTTGCTTTTTTTTTAACCGAAATATTTAAAGCTTACTTGATGAACTTGATTCATTCATTTCATATTTTCATTGATGAACTCCTTATAATACATTCGTTGGGTAAAAGTAACGGATATTTTAGCAGGCAACCAAATCAAATCAAATCACCATGCATTAAATGACATTTATAAAAATCCATTGCAATAAATGAAACACCATTTTCATTCTTGGAATAATATTTACTCCAATGTTCATCTAATTAAAGCAATATGTATGGGATTGATTATGATTTATAGTTCGAATGAATGAATTCTTAAGAAAAAAACTTATTTTTATAAAAATATAAAAAGTTGCAATAAATATTTTTCATAATTCTTTTTGCCAATGAACATTTTTCGTAACAAATCATCCAACATAAAATATAATTATATGATTTTTTTCCCAGAAGTTTTATTGACATAATTTAACAATTTTATTACACAACATTTAATAATTTGTATAAATTTTATTCTTTCAGTCTTTAATATAAAACTTATTTAACTAATTTGATTAGATTTAAAAAGTTAGATAAATTAGTTTAATTATAAAAGATATAATATATTTTTCCTAAAATATCATAATCATTTTTTTAACACCGTTTCTTCCTCTCTTACTTAATTATGGTTGAGTAAATATCAATAAAGATAATTTAGAAAAATTAATAAATATAAGAAATAAGTCTAATATTTATGATCAAAATCAACTCAACAAGTAAAACCTATAATAAGAATTATTGAATATCCAAAAACATAAATAAACGTGTGTTGCGGCCTCTTGTTCCCATTAATACATTATTATACCTAACAAGATTTCAAGAATAGAAAAATCATGTTCGGTAAAAAAAAAAAAAATCATGGGCTAACCAACATACTACTTTTTATCCTAAATATAAAAGTTAATTTGTAATATAAAAAATAACTTCTATAATTATATTATAATACTTAAAATGGAGGTAGTATTTTTATTTAACCACTTCATTTGACTAAATTAGGCCAACTTGTGAGATGACCTAACTCTACTTGTGAACAAATCAAGGGGGTCAGAGTCAGAGAAGCGGCAGACTGCATGTGTAGTGATTTTCTTCTTCTTCTTCTTTCCCCGGGGAAACTGCACGTGGAGTAATTAATGACCATAGTCATATATTCTTCTAATTTATTTAATAAATAAAAAGAAAAAGTTTTTTTAGTCCTATTTATTAATGACTATAGTCATATACTCATCTGATCTTATTTATAAGATAGAGAGAAAAAGTTTTTTGACTTCTATTTATAAGTTACTTCATTAATTTTTCAGTGTGAATATACTATTTTATTCTTTATTTATTATGATGTAGGTAGTTATCTTTTTTTAAAGGTGTATATCTTAATATGAGTAAAGTTGAAAAATTATTATATTTTAACGAAGAGTTAATGTATTTTGAAGTTTTTCTTAATTCATATAAATATGTTAGAAGTGTCTTATAAATAGGATCAGAAGAGTGACAAATTAATTTCTTTTTGCCAACAACTATTCAGCAAATTAATTACATTAAATTATTGATTTTAAAATTTAAATATATTACATTAAACTAAAGCATTCCAATAAATTTATACAGGTATTCCTGACAAAATATATATATATTTTAGAGGTAGTGATTCGTGGAAGCATGAAAGATCTCAAAGCACATTAATCGTGTCTTAAAATTTAATAATTTTTTAATTGCACCCTTATTTAATAAATATATCTAAAAGTACAGTTTAAAGAATAATAAATTAAAAGTAAAATTTACATGCATATAATAAATTTAATAAATTAATTTATTTTAAAAACAAAAATAATCTCTTTAACCTGTGAATAAAACGAGAGAAGCAAGTCAAGATGACAACAATTGAAAAAATGCTGCATGATTCTAATTATTAAAAATTAATATGTTTTGTTTACCTGATTAAAGTATGTTTAATCAAATTAGA
>NW_021636685.1:0-15506 GCF_004799145.2 Neltuma alba
AAGCTTTGATATTTTAAAAACAATAAATAAAATAAAAAGCAATATGGTCATTTCAGTAAACTTATAAATGCCAAATTAGTCTCTTGAAACTAAATTAGAATTTCTCAAATTCAATAGCTTTTTTGACATTATAGGGTTCATTTGTCACTTTCTGTCTTTTTTCCAAAAAAGAAGGTAGATATGCGAAAACGATTTGTAATTCTAAAGAGAGAACTTTAATAATAATGAATTTTTAAAAATTTATCAATTTAATGCATTATATATGAAAATAAATTACAAAAGATATATAATAAAGATTGAAATAATACCCAATTTCAAAATTCATTTTTGTCTACCATGTAAAAGCTCCCTAAAATTAACATCAAACACTTCTTTTGACACTTTTTTAAATGTAAAGTGACAAATTTAAACCATGGGCAAAAAAAAATATAATGGTAGATGAGTTTTGGGGGAAAAAAATGGCGGAGTTAGAGGATCCAACCTGTGAACTTTCAATAGGGCATGTATAATTATATATCACACCAATTAATCAATGTCATGCACATATGTTAATCATGACCTGTCCACTTCCTACTGAAATATATTATTTATTAATTTATTGATTGAGTTGGGTGAAAAATAAGTTCCCACTTTATGAGTTCAAAAATTCACATTAAAAGTTGTCTTTCCTTCTATAATGCTTGAGTTTAGATTAATCAATAAAAAAAGTGGATAGTTGCATATTAATATAAAAAAAATATTATCTGCAACTCCCCTGAATTATTCCAACGTACATAAGCAATAATTAAAATTTAGTGTAATTAATTTAATAATAATAAACCTATAAGAGAGAAACGCACAAAGATGGGTCCAGTTTTTCTGGGGAAACTATAATAGGGTCGAGCTAGTTGGCGATGCACTTGATGATGATTTTTAAACTAAAAAGAAATTAGTGCAGGCTGATCAAATGATTACAGGTTGTAGTTTAGCTAGATCTCTCTTCTTTGAGCAGATCACAACCTTAATTTTATTATTATTTAAGTAGTAGTATTATTTTGATCCACTAATCTTGCTTCTCATGTTAATTAAATAATTTGGATGCCTCTGAGCATGATAATGACTCTGACTCATAATTAATGTCACTTGTTATAGTACCCGACTTGACCCGAAAATAAAAGTACATTACCTGTTTCTTTCTATTGAATATAGCTTTGTTTGAGAAACCATCGGATATTATCGTACTTAAATCCCAAAATTGAAATCACAATTATGTATGGTGGGTCTTGTGGCCCAATAATATTGAGGAAAAATAGTAAGAAAAGACCGCCAAATAAAAAAAAAAAACACAAATCGGTTTATAAAAATTATTATTAGCAAAACCCGTATTATTGTTGTCATGAGTTTTTGTTTGTAATTTTTCTATTTTGGTGATCTTGTTTTGCCATTTTTCCTAATATTAATTATTGAGCATCCCTCTAAATTCAAAAATTTTCTTACATCAAGTTTTTTTTATTCATTATATTAGGTTTTTTTTAATGACACAAAGTCATGTGTTCTATTTTTTGCATATGAAATTTATAGTTTAATGATAATATTTTAAGAACATGACATATAACTACGTCTGATTGAAAAACTTAATAAAATGTATACTCTTTTGGTCCTATTAATAGGGTAGAAAGAAAAGAGTTTATGTCTTACTTTATAAGGTATTAAAAGAAATTTTTTGTATAGATGTATAATTTTAACTTTCATTTATTATTATGTTGATTTTATTTACATGAAGTATAATATGTATTAAATATGAATAAAACTGAAAAGTTATTCAAGTTAATGATGTTTAAATTTTTCTTGATATGTGTGAAACGTATTGAAAATGACTTACAAATAGAATCAGAGATATACATATTAGTATATAAAACCTGGCCTAATAATAATTCATTCGATGCATAAAAACTAAAGAGGATTAATTACGTCTGAATCTTTTCTTTAATTTGATCGATGCGCTGCGCATTAATTAGTGTATATGAAGTCATAAACTTGTCTTTTTTAGTAATTTACGCAATGAAAAAATACGATTAAAAAAAGAAACTCACATATCATATGGATTTGATGGTAAAAACATAATGAAAGGAATAAGTTTGAAATTTTAACACATCTCTGTAGAATATATTCTTTTTGACCTTGTATGTAGAATATATTCGTATCTAACTTTTAAATAAATAATTCAGAAATGACTCGTAAAAGGACTTTTAATTTGTGGCAATCCAATCTAGAAATCATAATTTACATGATTATTTATATTTTATAAAGATTCTATACAACTAGTTAACAAATTATTTGATTAACTGAAATGTCCCGTCTCATGCATTAAATGAAATTTATGGAATAAATAGTATTATAAATAATGTTATGAATGTAATAATACATTCAGTCATAAATATAAGAACTAGTTGACTAATTTGATTAGATTAAGAAAATAAGTTAAGTTAGTTATTTATAATAATAGCTGTTGTTTTTCCTAAAATATCCTTACTAATCAAGTTTATTAGTTAGAACTACTATTATCAGTAAAACTATCTTAGGGGAAAACATGGATAAATATGGGAGACAAAGTGGATTATGTTTTTATTTAGAACCAAATAAAAATCAAATGAAATCTTATATTAAGAACAGGAGGTAGCAATATCTTTGTGGATATCTATATATTTCTTATTATCCCCAATATCTCTTATAATTTCTAATATCTCTTATTATCTCTATATCTCACAATTATCTTTTATTATTATGTAATCTGTAGATTCGGTAAAAATGTAAAATTGTGTCTATAAATAAAGACCATGTATTATGTATTTAATAATCTTGAATAGAATAGAATCCTGCTATCTTCTGTTCTACTCTTTCTTTAGTTTTATAACAAATGATTATTGAACTACAAACTCACACATACGCGCACACACGAGTATATGACCTCTTAAAATTTATTCATCTAAAAATTTTAGCATATTATGTTTTACTAGTAAAATGAAGGACTAATTGTCGAACATTATCTATGCCTAATTAATGACGCGCAGTCATTTGTAAAATTTTAAAATTTTGGAAATTAAAAATTGTCTATGCATATGTGAGTTTTGGGTTCCAACCAAACAAAGATTATTTTTGCATATTATTCTTATGAAATTTTTTTGCCATCATATTCATATGAATTCAATAATCTCCTTTCCTTTTCATTTATTAAAAACAATAATATTTATAACAATAATAGGCTTGCCATTTGACATTTGAATAATGAGCTTCGTATCTTCGTTAGAGATGTGTTTGATGAAACTCAACATCAATCAAGTCCTCAAGCAAAAATTTTAAAAATTAATAACCGTGTGGTTCATGGTGCAAATAAAGAAATCGGATTTAAAAAAAAATGCAATGTTAATTATATTCGTATAATTATTATTCACTATTTTTATAATTTTGAATATTTTAAATTTTATTTCATACTGCCTGCCAACTCAACTATATAATAAACCGAATACAGGTTTGAAATCTTATGATCCAAGCATGTAAGGCCAAGGATATATTTGGGGGTGTTTGGGAAATCCAAAACCATGGTTTCAGAAGCACTTTTCCGCAAAACGAGATAATCTCCTCCACATATTTATTTCGTAATCCGTAAAAGCACTTTTGAAACCATGGTTTGGTTTCTATCCAAACACCCTAGTTTTGGTTGCCCAGAGCGAGAAACCTTTAATTCCTATTCCTTTTATTTTTCAAATTTTATTATTTACAGATATTTAAAAGAAATATATAATATATGTAAATTAATATTTTAAAATTTAACAGATGTAAATTTCCTTATTATGGATTACATTTATTCATAGATTGT
The DNA here is from genome assembly GCF_004799145.2 of Neltuma alba. NCBI lineage: Eukaryota > Viridiplantae > Streptophyta > Magnoliopsida > Fabales > Fabaceae > Neltuma > Neltuma alba. Next base: position 3,857 of record NW_021636685.1, read on the forward strand.
TAAGTCGTCTGACCTCAATAATTATTCATTAGTCAAGGTTTGATTTATTTTTATAACAAGAATATAAAAACTGTGCGACATTTATCGCGTGAATACTTGTTTAATTTTTCCCATCCATACTTAACAACTCAAATAATTTTTCAATTTATATTATATAAGAAAAGTGGTCAAAGATCATATGCTTAGCCCTAAAACGCATAATAAGCATTTAAATTATAAATCATAATTTGAAGCCGATGTTGAATATAGTTTTGACCGCATTAGGCATTATTGAATATCAAAAAACATAAATAAACGTGTTTTACGGCCTCTTGTTCATACTAATACATTATTAATACTTAACAAGATTTCAAGGATAGAAAAATCATGGGCTGACCAACGTACTACTTTTTATCTTAAATATAAAAGTTAATTTGTAATATAAAAAATAACTTCTATATTTTTTTGGCCAATTAACTAACTCTATAAAAACTACTACTCCGGTCCTAAATATAAGACCCATTTAGTAGTGTAATTTACACTACTAAATGGTCTTATATTTAGACCCGAAAGAGTAACTCTTATATTTTTTTTTTGGCCAACTAACTAACTCTTATATTTTTATACTACAAACTAACTAGCTCATATATTATAATACTCCTTTAATTCTTAATATAGGATATAATTTTTGAGTAAATTTTGATTCTAAATATAAGATATATTTATCATAATTATCAATTTTTTAAATTATTCTTATGGATACTTCCTTAACTATAATTAAATAGAACATGGAAAGATGATATTAAGAAAGATGATTATGCTATTTTAGAAAAAACATGTCATATTTCTTATAATTAACTAATTTACCTAACTTTTTTTCTAATCAAATTAATAAAATATGTTTTATATTACAGATACGGAGAAGTATTTAATATGGAGGTAGTATTTTTATTTAACCACTTCATTTGACTAAATTAGACTAACTTGTAAAACCACCTAACTCTACTCGTGAACAAAGCAAGGGGGTCTGAGTCAGAGAAACGGCGGACTGCATGTGTAGTAATTTCTTCCTTCTTCTTCTTTCTTTTTCTTTTTTCTTTTCCCTTTTTTCTAGGGCCTGAAACTGCATGTGGAGTAATTAATGACTATAGTCATATAAATAATTAATTTCTTTTTGCCAACAACTATTCAGCAAATTAATTACATTAAACTGTTGATCTTTTAAAGTTTAAATATATTCGTGGAAGCATAAAAGCTCTTAAAGCATATTAATTGTGTCTTAAAATTTAATAACTTTTTAATTGCACTCTTATTTAATAAATATATCTAAAATACAGTTTAAAGAATAGTAAAGTAAGAGTAAAATTGTACGTGCATATAATAAATTTAATAAATTAATTTATTTTAAAAACAACAAAATTCTCTTTAACCTGTGAATAAAAGGAGAGAAGCAAGTCAAGATGACAACAATTGAAAAAATGGTGCATGATTAAATGGTACATGATTCTTAGTTACTAAATTAATATATTTTTTTTACCTGATTAAAGTATGTTTGATCAAATTAGAAAAAAAAATTATTAAGAAACAATTTTTGATGATGAAAACAATTGATAGAATAAGAAATTAAAAAAATATCGTCATAATAGTGTATATATATTTTCCAGGGTTAAAAGATAGCATTTCAAATATATAAATTTAAGGACATAAATTTTTTTCTAGCTCATTATGCCAGGCTAATATTTTTATTTCCTATAAATGTTTATATTTAAAGCTTACTTGCTTTTTTTTTTAACCGAAATATTTAAAGCTTACTTGATGAACTTGATTCATTCATTTCATATTTTCATTGATGAACTCCTTATAATACATTCGTTGGGTAAAAGTAACGGATATTTTAGCAGGCAACCAAATCAAATCAAATCACCATGCATTAAATGACATTTATAAAATCCATTGCAATAAATGAAACACCATTTTCATTCTTGGAATAATATTTACTCCAATGTTCATCTAATTAAAGCAATATGTATGGATTGATTATGATTTATAGTTCGAATGAATGAATTCTTAAGAAAAAAAATTATTTTTATAAAAATATAAAAAGTTGCAATAAATATTTTTCATAATTCTTTTTGCCAATGAACATTTTTCGTAACAAATCATCCAACATAAAATATAATTATATGATTTTTTTCCCAGAAGTTTTATTGACATAATTTAACAATTTTATTACACAACATTTAATAATTTGTATAAATTTTATTCTTTCAGTCTTTAATATAAAACTTATTTAACTAATTTGATTAGATTTAAAAAGTTAGATAAATTAGTTTAATTATAAAAGATATAATATATTTTTCCTAAAATATCATAATCATTTTTTTAACACCGTTTCTTCCTCTCTTACTTAATTATGGTTGAGTAAATATCAATAAAGATAATTTAGAAAAATTAATAAATATAAAAAATAAGTCTAATATTTATGATCAAAATCAACTCAACAAGTAAAACCTATAATAAGAATGATTGAATATCCAAAAACATAAATAAACGTGTGTTGCGGCCTCTTGTTCCCATTAATACATTATTATACCTAACAAGATTTCAAGAATAGAAAAATCATGTTCGGTAAAAAAAAAAAAATCATGGGCTAACCAACATACTACTTTTTATCCTAAATATAAAAGTTAATTTGTAATATAAAAAATAACTTCTATAATTATATTATAATACTTAAAATGGAGGTAGTATTTTTATTTAACCACTTCATTTGACTAAATCAGGCCAACTTGTGAGATGACCTAACTCTACTTGTGAACAAATCAAGGGGGTCAGAGTCAGAGAAGCGGCAGACTGCATGTGTAGTGATTTCTTCTTCTTCTTCTTTCCCCCGGGGAAACTGCACGTGGAGTAATTAATGACCATAGTCATATATTCTTCTAATTTATTTAATAAATAAAAAGAAAAAGTTTTTTTAGTCCTATTTATTAATGAATATAGTCATATACTCATCTAATCTTATTTATAAGATAGAGAGAAAAAGTTTTTTGACTCCTATTTATAAGTTACTTCATTAATTTTTCAGTGTGAATATACTATTTTATTCTTTATTTATTATGATGTAGGTAGTTATCTTTTTTTAAAGGTGTATATCTTAATATGAGTAAAGTTGAAAATTATTATATTTTAACGAAGAGTTAATGTATTTTGAAGTTTTTCTTAATTCATATAAAATATGTTAGAAGTGTCTTATAAATAGGATCAGAAGAGTGACAAATTAATTTCTTTTTGCCAACAACTATTCAGCAAATTAATTACATTAATTATTGATCTTTTAAAATTTAAATATATTACATTAAACTAAAGCATTCCAATAAATTTATACAGGTATTTCCTGACAAAATATATATATATTTTAGAGGTAGTGATTCGTGGAAGCATGAAAGATCTCAAAGCACATTAATCGTGTCTTAAAATTTAATAATTTTTTAATTGCACCCTTATTTAATAAATATATCTAAAAGTACAGTTTAAAGAATAATAAATTAAAAGTAAAATTTACATGCATATAATAAATTTAATAAATTAATTTATTTTAAAAACAAAAATAATCTCTTTAACCTGTGAATAAAACGAGAGAAGCAAGTCAAGATGACAACAATTGAAAAAATGCTGCATGATTCTTAATTATTAAATTAATATGTTTTGTTTACCTGATTAAAGTATGTTTAATCAAATTAGAACCAAAAAAATTATTAAGAAACAAATTTTTGATGATGAAAATAATTGATAGAATAAGAAATTTTAAAAAAATCTCGTCATAATTTGATTAAAAATTAGTGTGTATATATTTTCCAGGGTTAAAAGATAGCATTTCAAATATATAAATTTAAGGACATAAATCTTCTTCTAGCTCATTATGCTAGGCTAATTTTTTATTTTCTATAAATGTTTATATTTAAAGCTTACTTGATCAACATGATTCATTCATTTCATTGATGAATTATAATTATATGATTTTTTTCCAGAAGTTTAATTGACATAATGTAAAATTTTTATTACACAACATTTAATAATTTGTATAACTTTTATTCTTTCGGTTCTTAATATAAAACTTATTTAACTAATTTGATTATATTTAGAAAGTTAGGTAAATTAGTTTAATTATAAGAAATATGATATGTTTTTCCTAAAACACCATAATTATCTTTCTTAATATCATCTCTTCGTCTCTTGCTTGATTATGGTTGAGAGAATATCAATAAGGATAATTTAAAAAAAATTGATAAATATGATAAATAAGTCTTATATTTATTATCAAAATCAACTCAACAATTAGATTATATATTAAAAACTATAGGAGTATTATATTTGGTTCCCAAAGTATGTACTCCTTTGGTCCTATTCATATGGCAAAGAGAAAAGACTTTTTTTGTCTTATTCATAGGGTATTGAGAGAAATTTTTCATATGGATGTGCAATTTTACATTTTATTTATTGTTGTGTAATTTTATTTACATAAGGTATGATGTATATTAAAAAGGAATAAAGTCAAAAAGTTGTTAAATTTTAAATGAGAGTCAATAGAGTTAAGATTTTTCTTGATTTATATGAAACATATTAAAAGTAACTTATAAATAAGACGACAGAGGTGTTTGTAAAGGAGCTATAGGTGGCTGAATTTTTTTTTTTATAATAATCTCAATGTCACTACAAAAGTATTAAAGAAAAGAGTAATATCAAATCTAACATTTATTGTTACAAAATTAATTAATGCTAACAATTAATGTTTTTAAACTTTTAGGGTGAGACGGTTTCAATGTAACACTGTTCTTAATATAAGAGTTAATTGATTAATTTGAATAGATTAAAAAAATTTATTAAATTAATTATTTGTAATAAAATGTGTTATTTTTCTTAGAATATCCTTATTAGCCATGAAACTTTTAATATGTATAACTAGCTACCTATTACAAGGATTATTTTGAAAAAAAAATAATATTAGAAACAAAGTGGATTGAGCTCTTATATTTAAAACTAAATTAAATATTAAATTAACTTTTATATTAAGGATAAAAGTAGTATTATTTTTTCATCGAGTCAAAATTTTTTCCAAATACTCACAACTCATTTGCGAGAAATCAATTTTCCATGGAAAGAAAAAGACGCACAGTATATGGTAGAATTGTATGCGTGAAACAGAACCTTATCCAAGTGCATGCATTTATCTTATGCATTATGTATAATGGGAAAGATGAGAAAAGATGTATTTTACATCCCATCATAATTTTCGGTCTCTATAGTTTTAGAAGCATTTGATGTGAATTTAACGCTGTTAAATATAAAAAACTAAAACTTGTTAAAAAGATGATAACTAAAACCAAAAATCTTTAAAATTATTTGGATTAAAATCAAAATTCCTCAACTCTTTGTATTTCTAACGATTTTAGAACCAATTCACTATGAAATTACAAGATTCAAAAACTATCTTTTAAAATTATGCAAACCAAAATCAAAATTTTATTAAAATTATAAGGATGAACAACAATATTAACCATAGTGATATACTCTTACAGTCCTATTTATAAGTTTCAAATTAAAAAAAAAGATATAATCCATTTTATAAGTTTTAATTTGAGTTTATCTTAATATATAATGTATTTTTTTTAGTTTTATCGTTAATTATTATTTTTTCTTTTTTATCATAATCTCTCTTATCATATTTTTTATATATTCTGTTTTATTCTTTTTCTCATTTAGTATAACATTGTATTTAAAAATAAAAATATATTTCTTACTTATTTATTATTTTTAACTAATTATTCATTATTTATTAATTAGTTATTTAGAATTTATAATTAAAAAAAGGGAGTATTGAAAATAAAAATATTGATGCGTTTCCGATCGTTGCGTGTTCGAGCTTCGAACAGGTTAAAGTGGTGCGCACAGGCCGCTGTGAATGCCAGACGACACTGAGCAAGTATCAAGGCGCAGGTCTCCACAAACCGACACGTGTACGACCCGCTCCCCCCCTCCACGTCCCTTTCCTGACCCTATCCAGTACCCCCATTCCCGGTAACCGGTCACCTCTCTCTGATCAAACGAGCGGGCCCCACCCACTTCTTTCTCTCTGTTGCCATTTCTCTATATGACCAAATTACTAAAAACGACTGTGCGTAACACGCCATTCATCCCCCTCCTCTCTCCCTCTCTTCACTTCTCTTTTATTCCTTTCTCGGTCCTTTTATTTTGTCTATATATTCAAGCAGCGACCTTTCAATATACTCCATTGCTCGCGTTTTTCTTCTTCGGTCCACGCGCTCAAGTCCTTCTCTTTCCTTTCTGTTTCTCTGTTCTTTGTTTGTTTTTGTGCTTCTGCGTCGCGACTCTTCTTTCTCTTTCTCGCGAAGGATTTTTCCATCTTTTTCAACATGACTGGTGTTCCCGAAGGAGGGTCTGAATCTGTAACCCTTGATCTGCTTAAGCATAAAATGGCGGAGTTTGCTAAGGAGAGAGACTGGGAACGGTTTCACAGCCCCAGGAACCTCCTTCTTGCTCTGGTATGCTTCTTTCTCCAACCTTGCAAAGATTGAAACTTTCTCTCTGGTTTTACTTGCACGTTGATTTTATGCGCTTTATTTGTTTGTTTTACTTCTATTGAGAGTTCCCCATTTTAGTTTCTTGTGTTTCTGGCCGATTTCTGGTGAAACAAAGGGAGGAGACCTTCTTCTTGTTACTGATATATTGTTTTTTTTACCACTTTTTCCACCTGGTGGTGTTTTACCATTGACCTGACCTAACTGATTCTTATCTGATATGAGTGAGATGGTAAGTGATTTTGAAGTTTTCTTGTGTATGGCTCATTGTAATATTTATTTTATTTAGGCCAGTGGACTTTTCCTCGCAAGTTGTTTCATTTTTAATATATATTTGAGAAACAGTGCTTAGTACTTTCTTAATTCCCAAGGTTTTTCTTATTCCCCTTGTTCTGAAAATCGAAAGTTGCCAAACCCATAGTCAAAATCAACTTTGCGAACAGATTCCTTTTTGTTTGTTATCACTTATCACAAGTCACCCAGAACCTCTGTTCCCTAGCTTTTCCTATTTCACTTTTGCTCCTCCATCATTTATTATGTTCTTCTTGCCTTGTGCTTTCTTCTTTTCCTGGCCCCAGGAAAATTCTACAAGGTGGGTCTCTCTCTCTGTCTCTCGTTCTCTCTCTCCTCAATGCATCAAAGATTTGGGTACTATGAAAAGATTCTGGATTTGATTGTGCAGGTGGGTGAAGTGGGCGAACTTTCTGAGATATTCCAGTGGAAAGGCGAGGTTCCAAAGGGTCTGCCAGACTGGAAAGAAGAAAGAGAAAGTTCATCTTGGTGAAGAGCTCTCCGATGTGTTGCTTTATCTTGTGAGGCTCTCTGACATCTGTGGGGTTGATCTTGGCCAAGCTGCTCTGAGAAAAGTTGAACTTAATGCTGTCAAATACCCAGCCACAGGATGCAAAGAAACCTCAAGCAAGCAGAACCAGAAAACCAGCAATTTCACTGATGATACTGATACTAATAATAATAATAATAATACCGCCGATATATAATGATCTTCCATGTGTTCATCTCCAAAGTCTTTCAGTAAAAAGACTGACATGTGAAGATTTCTTTTTTCTTCTCTGTCATCTGATATTGGAGGGTTTTGGGGTGGTTGAGGATAATCCCAAGGTTAATGTTACTGTAGGGGCATAGATAATAGATTAGGGGGTTGTGTCGACAAGATGGTAGGGTTTTGTGACATTGCATGGAGACTTAGTTTGGTTTGGTTGGCTGGTGAAATGCTACTTTTTCCTGAGGTACAATTATTCTCACAAATTTTGATCTTGTCACTGTTTTAGCAGACTGAATAGAATCCTCTCTTTGACAGATATATATGTTGAAATCATTGCTTGTTTTTGGGTTTCTTAGCATGTGGCCTTTTGACATTTTACTTCGTCTAGTCAATATCCAAGGCATGGTTTTGGTTTTATCCATTTTAAAGGGTGTCTGGGAATTAAGAAAAGTAATTTTTAGAAATATTTTTTTATATATTAAGATAAATTTTTTTTATATATTTATATATTGTAAAATTATCTTTAAAATCATAGTTTTGATTTTATTCTAACACTTTTTTAGGATATGTATGATTTTACGTTGGTGCTGGGAAGAAAAGAAAAATTTTTACATTGGAAAATACTTCCTCCGCTTCTTATCATTAGCAACCATTACGTAAATAAAAGGGTTAGTTAAAAACAACAAGTAGATAAAAATTAAAAGTTTTCTAAAAATATTCTTATTTATTTATGAGGGAGAGAGATTATAAAAAAGAAATAAAAAAATTATTATAATAAAAAGGATCATGAAAGAGGGAGAATGTGTCATGATAAGAGAAGATGATTTGAAAAATGAGATATTAAAATATATTGAATATTAAAATAAGTAATTAATGGGGATAAAATAAAAAGTTTGTTATAAAATTTAAGATATCTTATAAATATTGTTTATATTTAAGAATAAGAGTATATAATGTTATTGTTTATAAAAATAGATAGAGGAAGTATTAAAATCATATCTTTTAATTATTTACTTTTGTCACCATCAAATGGGCCGGGCTTGGCCCCTATATCAGATCGGGGCTGTTAATTCCTTGTTTCGTCTAATGAGGAAATGCAAGCATGGGCTGAGAAGTTGAACTTCGAAAATGGAGGACTTACCTTTTTTTTTTTTTTTATTGACCAGCAAAATAGGGGACTTAATTGTTTTATTACTTTTAGTCACTTGTAAATGTTAATTGCCATATCCATATTGTAATTATTTTTTAGATGCTTATATTAATTTAGGTAATAAATTCGCAGAAGTTTTTGATAAAAATGTGCCGAGGTCGAGGGAAAGCGATGTAAAATACTCTTCTAATCTTATTTATAAGGTACTTCAAACATATTTCACACAAACTAAAAAAAAAATTTAAAATGCATTAACTCTCTATTAAAATAAAATATTTTTTTAATTTTACCCATATTTAATATATACATCTTTCAAAAAAGATAATTACCTATACTATAATAAATGAAGGATAAAATAGTATATTCACGCTGAAAATTTAATAAAATGACTTATAAATAGGACAAAAAACCTTATCTCTCTACCTTATAAATAGGATTAGAGAGTACTCCTCTGATCCTATTTATATGGTAGAGATAAAAGACATTTTTTGGTCTTATTTATAAGACATTGAGAAAATTTTTTTATATAGATGTACAATTTTACTTTTATTTATTATTATGTTGATTTTGTTTACATGATGTATAATGTATATTAAAAGGATAAATTTGAAAAGTTTATTAAATTTTAAATAAAAATAAATAAAATTTAAAATTTTTCTTGACTGGTTTGAAATATATTAAAAGTGATTTATAATAGTATGAGAAAAGTATATTGAAATGGAATTAAATTTCTTAATGTAATATTGGTGTCGGAGAAAATAGGAACGGAAGATTGGGGGGCCCACACCACACGTGCCTTGAATGAAGTGGGGGTGGGGGGGAGGGGGAAAATGGCGCGAGTGAAGAAAAGAATCATAATGATCCCAAGTTTCAGTAGCTTGTTACCCACGCCTGTATTCTCCCCCCTCCGGTATATTCCTTCGCCACTTTCACAAGATTATACTCGCCTGATCTTATTTATAAGATAGAGTGAAAACTTTTTTTGCTTTTTATTTATTTATTATTTATAGGATACTGAGAAATTTTTTTATATAGATATACAATTTTATTTTTATTTATTATTATGTTGATTTTATTTATATGGGATATAAATATAATGCATATAAAATAAGGATAAAGTTGAAAAATTGTTAAATTTTAAATGAGAGTTAATGAAGTTTAAGGCTTTCTTTGGTATATGTAAAACATGTTGGAAATGACTTATAAATAGGATCAGAGGAATATTTAGGAGTGACTGAATATTAAATAAGAAAAGCTGGAGATAAATTCCTATTTGAAAAGTTAATTGAAGAATGGGACCTGACCTTAAATGACAATAGGCTTGAGGAGTAAAAAGACCAAATAGTTTGAGTTGCATATCCTTGATCTCGAGTTATATATACTTGATTCTAATTACATATGGAGGATGTCTAGTTACATATAGAACCTAATTACATATCCTTAATCCCAAATCCCATGTGCTTGATCCTAATATATATTTAAGATGCTTAATTGTATATATGACCTAATGACATATCACTGATTCTAATTACATGCATTTGATTTCCAGTTATATATGTTTGATCCTAATTACATATTGCAAATGTTTAGTTGCATATAGAACCTAATTGTATATTGCTAATCCTAATTACATACCTTTAATCTCTACTTGCATTTGCATATACCTTATTCAAATTACATTTTATTAAGGGTATTATAGTAATTTTCTTTACTTTTTAGTTCTTCAAAAGGACCTCAAAAATTCAGGTCTCATTTTACAATTAACTTTTTAATGGGGATTTGTCCCCGGTTTTTCCTATTAAATATGTTTTAACTAAATTATATAGATAACAAAGTTGACTAAAATAAATTAAAACAATAAATGTGTGAAGAAGGCAATTTTTATTTTCTAATGTATCCTTACTTGTGAAGATAGTTGTAGCATAACCTATTTTAAAAAATTCATAATTAAAAAATAACTATATAATAATATTTATTATTATTTTACAAAAGAAAAAAAAAAGAGGCCATCTTTTCCACCGAATTCGGTGGAAATGATGGGGAGGGGGAAGTTGTATTGAATGAAAGAAGGGAGAGACACAATAATGAAGAATGAAGAAAATGGAAGGAGAGAGAGTTGAAAGATGGAAGAATAAGTTTAAAAGAGACAACAAGAGGTGGAAGAAAACGAGAGTGAGAGAACAGGAAGAGATAGTGAGAGGCAGGAAACCAAGAGAGAGTGAAAAATATACGGTCTAAAGGCTAAAATTTGAAATTCATTTAGGCACCCAAAAATACTTTTTTTAATCATATTTTTTTATAAATATTTTTTTATATATTTAGAGTTTTATGTTATTAGTATCATTATAATATTTAGAGAAAATTTTACCATTTGGGTATGGAGTAATATAGAGTTTTGACAATATATGACAATCAAAATTTAAAGATATATTTAAGGAATTTTAATTAGTTTATATTTTTTTAATGATCGTTTTGATAATTTTAAATTAATATTTTAGTTGAAAAATTTATCATTCAAAACATATAAATGTTTTTACCAATTAAATTAAATTAAATAATTTATTTGGGTTATTTAATATATTAATGAGATTTTAATCTGTTTGAATATTAAATAAGTTAAAGATATATTTTTAAAATAATTTCTGAAGGCTTGAAAAATTGTAAATTAAGAATTTATGAAATTAGATAAAGTTATAGTTTATTTATAATCCAAAAGAGCTGTTTGATTTGAGAAAAATTTACAATGAGACTATAATAAATAATCGAGATTTTAATATGAAATATTTAGATTTTGGATAATAAAAAATATTGACTTTAGTTATTAAATTTAAATAGTCTTATGTAAATTATATTTTCAAAATAATATTATATCAATTATCAGAGTTAATATATTTTTGTAATTTTAGTGTAGAGGGTAGTTTA